>NW_015114367.1:42744-49775 GCF_001443285.1 Poecilia latipinna | reverse complement strand
ATATATATATATATATATATATATATGCGTGTGTGTGAGTGTGTGTGTGAGTGTGTGTGTGAGTGTGTGTGTGTGTAATTTTTTAAAAGGAAATCAATACATTTAAATAATCCACATATAATTAATTCTATATTTAATAAATAATTTCTGTATTTATTTACAGTTTTAATAAATCAATGACACATTTAAATACTTTTTTTTTTAACCAATTTTTCATTTATTGTATTTTGGCACTCTTCACTGTCCATACATATCTTTTTTTTTTCATGGAAAATATTGAGGATATTGTCACAAAATAAGATATTTTAAGTTTGTAGATGACATCATGATGCCTGTTTCAAATGTGAAGAAATGTGAAGAGTGTGTATTAACATCTATTTGTAAGACTTTTACCAGATTCCTCTGGTCTGGGCTTTGACTGGACCATTCTCACACATGAATACTCTTCAATCCAAAGCATTTCATTGGAGACAACGTGATACAGTCGAAGGGGTACGAATACTCTAAAAGTGTCTCAATAAGCCTATTTTCATGATGTGGGGGTAAAAGTTCAGCGGATGGAGCTGCATTACCAGAAACAGATGCCGCGGCTGCCTGCTCTTCCTCGAGACCTTCATGAGCGTCCCCTCTTTGACGAATATCTGCTAAGGACAAGAACCGTTAAAAGCTTTTATTCAGATCAAAACAGCTGATTTGCTGCCGTGCAGCTTCGTGACTCTCACCCTCCCGGGCTTCAGAAGGTCCCTCTTCCCCTTCACGCTGTACTCTATGTGGACCAGACGCAGCAGGTTCTCCTGCGGGAGATCAAAGGATGAGACACAGAGGACAATCACCCGACGACACACGGACAGTTTATGTCTGAACGAACGTGTGGGAGGCGGAAAGGGAGGCGATAACTTTGTGTCCCCCCACCCCCGTCTCTCAGACTGTGTGTGTCCGTATCAGTGGGTGTGCGAGGAGGAGGAGGATGAAGAGCAGTGTGATAAACAGAGGAGGGAACCTAAAGAGACACAGGGGAGTCCGACAGTGAAAGACCTGAAGGACATTGAGGAAGTGTTGGTCAATTATCTCCACCAAGTCTTGAAGTTTAAGAAGAACCATAAGTCATGTCCAGCATTACACTGCCTCCTTTGTTGTATCACATAAACTTTCCTCAGTTAATCACCACGTAGGGATCGACCTCTTTTTGTCTCTGGCATGCCATCATTCAGAAGACAGATTCACATGGAGGAACCGCTCTTTGAGGCAGGACTTAAAGACCTTTGCAGACTAAAGCTAGAGCCGCAGCAGTGAATGGGAGCGCACACTATGAACCCAGGTTTAGAAACTCACCCCTTGTTTCAGGTCGTCGTTGGCCTGGTCTGCCACCTCAGACACGATCACCAGTGCAGCTGCAACAGAAAACAGAAAACGAATTAAAAGCGTTCGACGGGGCGACACTGTGCGTTGGTGCCAACGCATGCTGATCAGCTGCTTGTGAGCTTCAGATCACTAATGGAAACACGCCAGGAGACGATTGAATTACCCTGAGTGTCCTCGTATTCTTTGGAGTCAGGAGAGAGGTTGTTCAGGTAATCTGGAGAAAGCAGATTAAGAATGAAAGACGTGAGCGTCAAATCAAAAGGAACACATCTACTGATAAATTATGCCAACTTCTGAAGCACTTTTTCAAGTCTAAGGTATTGACTCCCGTTATTATAATTGTAGATGTTTATTTGCAGCATTACAGATTACTCAGTTACTAGTGAAAACTTTTCTGACTTTATTTTTTGTAGCTGACTTTCTCACCACGGTGCAGTGAGCAATTACTAATTTGTTTTGTTTCTTAATTTTATATCAGAACAGATTTCAACATCAAGCAACAACAACCTGAACAAAAGATTTATGATTTTCCAATACTAATTCCACTCAATAATGAAATCAGAAGGGATTAAAACCAGATTAGTTCTTGTATGTAAAGACATGATATAAAAGTTGCTAAAATTTTAAATAAAAACTGAGAGATGATACATTTGTATAAACTTAAAGTGTAGTCCAGACTACTTGGTTTGCTTTTGAAAACATTCAGGCTCTTGGGTTTACAGGAAAAGCTTCTCGAAAGCTGAGGGTCACAATAAGGAAAAGCTGCCTCACCGTACATTTTAGTTCTCATTCTAGATATTAAAATAAGATTTTTTCCATAAGACGCAACAGGTTTGGAGGGACGCAGGACAGACGTAAATCTAGGTGATAAAGTGGGCTAAGACTACTAGAGTGAAATTTTTCTCATATCACGACATTTTAGCAGCAACGCACTTATTTGCAGGCACTTGGACAATGCACAGTTGGCTCCACCAGAGATCGCACAGTTCATCAATAGTCAAGTCTGTCATTCGAAAGTGCTGGATCTATGGTTCTTCTGCAAAATCTTCCACTACACTTTCCCCCAAACGAAGCGATTTTAATGGGATTTATTATTTAACGGAAACGATGGATTGCAAAATGAAGTTTTTCCAATATCAGCGTAATATTGAAAACATTTTGCTTATGTTTGTAATAAAAGCGCAGATAGTGACAATTTCTAAACTTGGACTCTTTCCAAACCGGACCGTAAAAAGCGATGCAAATGTGTGTAACCTTTCTTCCTACGTTTTCGCATTACGAAGCTAACTTCCTCAAGCGCTGAGAACGACTTTATTTTCTGTGAGGTCTTCCTCTGAGTTTTTAAAATCTGAGCGTCTCTGTGTCGTTACCTGTGAGCAGCATTCGATACTGAAGAACTCTCACGATGACCTGGAGCAGCTGGTGTTTCATTGGGACCTCCGGTTCTTCTGGACTTTTAGTCTGCACACACACAAACACACACCTATTACATTTTCAACACATTAAAAAGCACATTCCAGCATATTCCACTTCTCAAATTTGAAGAAAAAGAAGAACCAATCGTGCCGTATCCAGTCCGCAAAAGAAACGCTGAAATAATTTCAATATCTTCTTGTCCAACCAAAGCTACACCTGTGCTACCACCGGGAAAAGCCACGTCCCTGTGTCTTCCAAATGCGGGTCGCAGCTTTAACTCAAGTGTCGTGAGACAAGGTCGTCGTCGACCAAGAGGGAAATGTTCGTCAGGGTGACCTTGAGGCACACAAAAAAACCCCGGAGAGCGGCCCTATTCTTCTGCTCTATGGAGTCGTTTGCAGGTGAGAAAGGACAGAGAAAGGCGGGAACTATCAAAGAGAACACTGGAAAATCAATCAGGATCTAATTGTCTGTGACAGGTATTTATGCCCTGAGAGGTTGAAGAGCGGCAGGGGTTCTTGGGTGCAAACACACGACCACACGCACACACACAACCTCTCACACGAACACGCACACACACCATCTTTTCTAATCCAATGAAGTCCTATCCTTCATTAGACAGGCACAGATAGCACCCTGCGGGAAAACAGCATGTTCGTCTTTATTTACACTGCACACACACACACACACAAATATAAAACGTGTCAATGATACGTTCACACTTTGGCACAAAGCTTGAGCTGGCGATGAGATGATGTGAAAGGAACGAAGGTGCTAGCCCTAAAAAAAAACTGTATGTTTTTCTCTAAAGAAAGCCCAGAGTTGTAGCCCGGATCCACCTAGCAGATCAGCTCCCCGTTATCAAGCCTGCTTGTTTTCAGAACATCCGCTCGCCTCCAGCGTCACTTGCAAATTGTCATCCAATTGACACTTGTTCAGAGGAAGTGTCGTTCCAGAGATGGTAATTAGCTTGTGGTTTGTTTGGGTAAGCAAACCAAACGGAGGGGAGAAGAAGGAGCAGGACGCCTCGCAATGGTAGATAAACACACAAACACACGCGCGCGCGTACACACACACGCACGCAGCTGATCTAATTGGGGAGTTGTAAAGGAGGCTGCTTCTCTAATTAGCTTCTGTCTGCCTCATTGCCCAGCTGCCTTTACAAGGAATTCGCTCCATCCCTCTCTCCTTCCTTCCATGGCTCTGTGTCCACCTGCTGCACTGCCTCATCGGACACACACACACACACACACACACACAAAGAAAGCAAAGGGACGCTTCGGCGTGAACGAAAATCCAAGCGGAGGAGTCTGGGAAAAGTGATTTCAGGAACCCAGTTTGAGGGGATCAACACAGTGTGCGTGTGGCTACGGCCAGGCAGAAACAACATACGGGCACAAACACGCTTCGCATGTAGGAGACACACATGGATCGAACGCGGCTCTGGTCGATGTTTGTGGATGGCGCGGGTAAACAAGCAACTGGCTGTTAAAGGGGGGATGGGGGGCGAGGGGTGGGAGTGGTGGGCTGTAATCCGGTAAGGGTTGAGCTCTGATCCGATCGGGGGACTGCAGCTACTTCATCACTGTCATCACCACATCCACAATGAAATTACTACCACTTACACCGCGGGACTTTAGCTTGCAGCGGGAAAAAGGTGAGTGCAAAAATGAGGTGTTGAAAGAGAGAGAAGGATTGGAGGACTAAAATGCAGCCAGACAACGTTTATCAGAAATGAGCATGTACATGTGGGTGTACTTACTTACAGTACTATGTATTTTCCAGTCACATAGTGCCTTTTTATAGCACAATCAAGCAACTATGGCACCTTCAGTTGTTCTAAGGTGCAACTTAAAAGAAGTCTGTAATGCCGTGACGCCTTGAAATTGGGCTTCTGTCTCTTTAAGAAGCTCCTGCTCTCTCTGACATCACTCCTCTATTAAGCCTTTAACGACGTTTTAACCAACTTTTCACAGATAACTAGCTTGTATGACAACCTCAGCAGATGAACAGTTCCACCAAGTGTTTGCTAATTGCTGCTGCTAGTCTGAAGGAGCTGAGTGGTGAAGTTGCAGGGGAGTGTTGCTCTGTGAGGCGGAATAGCTGCAATAGGAGATTAAAAGATTCTGTTCAAGCATGCATGAAAGGAATCAAAGCAAAACGTTTGTAAATGCAGACTGACGACAAAAACTGGGTAATAGAGATGCACCAATGGATCAATCAGGCAATGATTTTATCCAGAAGCAGCTGGTGACGCAGCGGTTTTGCAGAAAACATGTTGGAACATGTCGACGGGACCAAACGGTATTTATCACAATTTCCCTTGTGGGAAGTTATTCGATAACGAAATCTGTAATACAGTGTAGTCCGCTCCTCTTTTTATCTTGTGCATACTGAAATATATGTAGAGCTCTCATGTCTGGCTTGAAAGTTTCACTGTATACTGTTTTTTTTTTTTTGTTACAATTTAATAGAAAACATGCAAACAAAACAACTACTAGTGGCTAGTGACTTCCATGAACACATATTTTCTGAGCTATTTCACTGCCTTTACTCCTCCAATTATAGCCGGGTCAGAAAACCAAACTAACTTCCAAAGCAATGCTTTGACATTCGAGGACGTCCGTCACATTAACACATTAACCGTACCAGTGGAAACTGGGACGATCACCGCCAAGACTGTGGTTCCTTTAAGGCAATTGGAGGAACCTAAAGAGCAGCAACAGAGTCTCATTAATGCTTGATATGAAGTTTCTCGGGGCGAGAAGTGGAGTGACGTCAAGCTGAAGGTTTTCAAAGAGGAAACGAGCCGCAGGGTTCCGAGGGGCCGGCGCTGGGAGCTAACGTGTGACTGAGCTAAGTTTTTCCGAGGAGACACAGCTGCCGATGAATATTTATGAGTCGAGACAGTTGGCGTCTTGTCTGTTTGCTTTTCTCAATGAACTAGAAACGCCTGAAAGCATTATGTCAGACACTCACGGCGAATCAACACACAGCAAGGAGCTGGCGATTTTGCATGCATTTTGGCAGAGAGGCTCGGTCGCCTCGGCGCTCAATGCAGACGTAGCCGTAAACGGCACAGATAGTACGAAGGCTGCACTTTTGTTGGTTGTGTGTTTTATAAATGAGATGACCTGAAATAATGTCTTTCTTTGGGGGTTTTTTTGCACATCTGACCTGCTTTGCTTTACTTTCCTATATTTTTTATAATGTTTTAATTAAACACCTGCAACACAAAACGTTGACCTTGTTAGAGGAATATCTACAGTGTTTTTAAAAATACCTTTTGGGGTCTTGTAAGGTTATGTGCAGTATCATCTTTATGCCAGACATTGTGAGATTTAGTCCAAAATTTTAAACGTTTTCCTAAACTGGTCAAAGTATTTGCTTGTGACAAACGTAAACAGAATTTCTTGAGGATATTTTCTCATCAATTTATGTTTTTTGTGACTCTTCCATCAAGGCCAGATTTGTGTTGACTATTAGCTGTAGGGCTGAAATGATTAATCAGATTAATCCTGATGAATTGACCAGTGAAACTGTTATGAACTAATTTATGTATTGATGTTAAGTCAAATATATAAAGAGCAGAGTTTCATATTTTGAGGTTAGGAGTAATTTTTTAGCTGCCACAAATGGTCAAGATTTCACTAATGGCGATACAATGTTTATTTTCTTATTTGAAAAATCATTTGTTGATCTTTTAATGTATTTCTAATAATGTATGAAAAAAGGGCTTAAATGAAAAATCTGCAGGAAATATCAGTTTAAAAAAATTTGATTAACTGATCAATCATCAAAAATAATCCAATCAAAATCATCAGTAGAGCGTAAATCTTCCCACCTGAGCAATATATTTCTGCTGCCCCTCCAGAGTTAGGCTTGTGATTGTTGTTTCCACAGTGGACATTCAGTATTGATTAAATAACAAAACACGTACTTGCTTCAGGCTGTAATGATATTAGGTTTAGCTCTAGCTAACCCCTCACTCGTATCCCACAGTCCTGGTGTCAATTATGAAAGAGGAAATTAAAGTCAGACAAAGAATGAGGATCCACTGCCGAGTGAATATAAAATATGTGAGCATGACGGCAGAAAGGTCAGCTCCACGAGCCGCAGCGGGTCACAGAGGCTGCAGAAATGCCGTTACGATCCCAGGGGCCGCCTGGGGACTAAAAAAAAAAAAAAGGGGATTAAAAAAAAAAAAAAAGGATTTAAATGGCTCCAAAAAGGTTTCAGAAACACACGCCCGC
>NW_015114367.1:32404-39619 GCF_001443285.1 Poecilia latipinna | reverse complement strand
CGAGGGGGTCCCAGAGGCGGCAAAAAGCCGTTTCACACCCAAGGGGCCGCCGGGGGGTAAAAAAAAAAAAAAGGGGATTAAAAAAAAAAAAAAAGGGATTCAATAACTGCCGAAAGGTTTCCAGTACAGCATCACTGCACTGGAAACACACCCACAATGCTTCATGGTCTTTCCTGAGAATGGGAATGTTAGCCTTTCGTCGAAAAATCCTTTAAGGAGACGATTCAAATCCTCAAGCGAAGTAATAAAGGCACCACAACAGCCTGGGAGTTAAAAAGTCTCACCTCAAATTTCCTGACTATGCTGGAGAAAGCTGGGCAGCTTCTGCAGCTCTGCTCCAGTAAGGACATGCTGCGATCGTACTCAGAGATGTACGTGTCAAACACTCTGAATTCGTCCCGGCGAGACAGGAACACGTCCACCATCTTCTGGTTCTCCTCCCTTTTGAGGTGAAGATTAAAAAGTAAATCAAATGCATTTAGGATTCAATGCAGAGCATCGATGTGTTTCACAGAGCTGGTAGATTCAAAAAAGTGACATTTCTTTTTAATGCCAGGCAAGCTTTCTGCAAAACTAAATAATGTTTAAACTTGTAAATAAGTGTCTGTAAAGGTGTCTAATGACGTTGCTTTAACTCAATGGGGGCCTAATGAGAGCCAATATGTTGTCACTTAGATCAGAAGTTGATGTTTTATATTCAAAAACTGATCAATTGTGTTATAAGGAGTGAGTTCTGGTTTTTATCTAAACAACATGGTACTCATAGAAGTACTGCTTCAGTCAAAGTAGCATTTAAAATGTAACACCAGCTGCTAATGCCCACTTATTAGTCCGTTAGTGACTGAGTGAGTGAACGAATACACTACTGGATTAACCTTTCGTTAAAGAAATAAAAGCCCTGTTTGGTCCGCTTTAATCGAACTCTGGTTCATTTAGAAAGTCCGGTTTGTTTGGGGAGGTGTGAATGTGCAATTGATTTCTGATACGGACCAAAAATCGAACTCTGGTCCGACTAAAAAGCTGGGTTCCCTCTGAAAGCAGGAAGCGGACTATAGCGCAGGGCATTCTGGGTAAATACAATGAAAGTGTCTTGCTTAGAGGGGGAGAAATGTCTCATGGTAATTTTTCCAAAGACAAATGAGAACGCCTACAACCGCCAAAATTCATGTTTACATTTCCTGAAGAAGGAAGTTGAGCTCTCGTCTTCTTCAGAAGTTTTCCTGTTTTTTCCTTCTGTGGTTCTTGGTGCAGCGCCACCAGCAAATAAGGAAGTAAACAGGGTTTTTTTTTTAAATGGTTTGTTTTGTTTGACACTGTGCAGTGTAAAAACGATCTGCAGCAGCTGAAAATATAACAGATGTGGCCATTCTGGTGCCTAATGGAACCGAGACTACGGGACTATCAGCTGTGAAAACGGCCTAAATCTCAAACCGTGGGGATCACAGAACATCCTGCTTCTTACCAACTGCTAATGCGCTCCTCCAGTTCCTCCAAGATGCTGCTGTGGAGGGTGTAAACCTGTGGGAGCACCCCTAGTATCTCCCCCAGCCGCTGCTCGTCCAGAACTGGCTGCCCTTCCTCGTTCGCTGCCTCACTCACCGCTGACCTAAAGTCCTGCGTGAGCGAGAGACGGAGAGAGAGAAAGAGAAGAAAACAGGATTTGTGAGGAGAGATTTTTCAAGAAGACAATGCGGTTGGGACCCGTGATGCAAAAACAAGGAATAAAGGAAGTGCTTGTGAGGAGGATGGAAGGAGGAAGGGAGGACAGGAGAAATGAAAGGTGCAGAGGAACGGGGGAATGAAGAGAGAAAAAAAATGGAAGGAAGGTCAGATCCTCTTAAACATCCTTCCTGACACCCTCCCTTCATATCATCCCCTCACTTTGGGCTCCGTCCAGGCATTCAGGAAAGGTGGCCCCCGCTTGCACGGCACACCAGGTGTTGCTGCATAATGACCTAACTCCATGATACAATGCCAGTTTGTACTAAACCCGCCGCTTTTCATATCTCTGCAGACAAGAGCCCAAGAATTTGCTGATATGCAGCTAATTTGGCTCTCCTGAAGTGTATTCAGTGCACATAAAGAATGCACAACTGGCATTAATAGCAGCAGCGTGAGTAACTAAAGGGGCTCATTTGATGAGTTATGGCAGGAGGGAGAGGAAAGAAAAAAAAAACCAGGAGGGAGGATATTTATCTTCTCAGCAAATTAGCTCAAAAAGAAACAGAAAGCAGGTAATTTATTAAGAGGCGTTGGCGTGATGTAAGAAATATTAGCCCCCTTTTCGACCGATACTGCTGTGCAGCGAGCTGATGCTACTTCGTCCAAAGAGCTACATGTTGTGCTTCTAATAAGGCACGCATGTCAAACTCAGGGCCCACGGGCCGCAACTGGCCCGCTGTAGCTGTTTATGTGGACCTCTAGACCAGGGGTCTGCAACCTTTACAGTAAAAAAAACAAAACAAATTTTTATCCTCAATCTGGCTAAATAAAATGTATTACCTGACCTTTTGAAAAAAGACATTTGTGATGAAGATTCACTACAGAAAATTTACTGTATTTTTAATATAGTAGATATTTTACTCCTACTTTTAGGTTTTAATAAAGAGAAACATAAAATGTTTTCAAAAAGTTTAAATCTACAGTTTTTGTTATTAGACGTTGATATCTGTACATCATTTCCAGTCTATCAACTAAAATAGATTTAGATACATATTATATTTTTAGGAATTTAAATGCAACTGTTTCATAAAAAAAAGTAAACTAAAAAATAGTTCAAACATGCAATTATATCTTTTAAAACAGTTGTGTTATAATTTTTAGTCAAAGCTCGATACAAGAAGGCCAGATAAGTATAACTATAACAGTTGTGTGCTTAGATATTATTTTGTCAGTCAAATCATATACGTTTTTATTTGCAGAGTGCCAAATTGTGTGTGTCATTGTGAAAAGATGTTAAATATTTAAAAATGTACAAATCAAAGGCAGAGAAAGATGCAAGATTTCAAAGTTTCACAGGATATTCTGTCACAATGTGAGGACATTCGTGATCTTGAAAATGAGTTTGCACCCCTGCTCTAGGTATGGGCCTCATCAATTTCAGTTTCGTGTAAAACCAAGACACAGAACAATCGCCGATGTCCCGATCGGCATGCGAGATACCGTCAAGAATCTGAGCGCACGATCAATCAGACGCGAGTTCCCCTTAATCACGTCGGCCGATTGAAAGAGCAGCCATGTTTCTGCCTGACTCCGTCTTCCACGTTGCGCGGCTTCGACTCTGTTATGGTAACTGAAGCTTTTGGTTGAGCAGTCAGTCAGTCAGTCAGTCAGTTACAGCGGGCTGCTTGCTGCCTCTTTCGGGCCAAAGGGGTCGCGGATTAGCACAGAAACGGCCCGAGCTTCGTGTGCTGAAGCCGTTACGGGGGGAGAAGTTGTTTAGAAGAGGAGCGCGGCCTCCCTTCCTATGTGGAGACAGGCTCTGGAAATTCTTTGTATTCTTGTTATTCCTTATCAAACAATGGAACAATAGCTCATGTGTGCTTCTCGCTTAACGCTGCACCTTGTTTTTTTCCCAGACGGTGTGTTTGTACATGCCGTGCCGCCTCTGTGTGTACCGCCACCTCACCCCCGACCCCCGCCGCCTTAGCTGAATTACCCACTTTCAGTTTAACGACGACCATTGAACAGCAGCTAATAGCCTAAAAGATCACAGTCTGAAGATTGACAAGCAATAACAACCTGATGCATAATCAAATATGTGAATCACCGACAGAGTGAACGTCCCCTTTAGCATATCTGGAGACACCCTTACCTCTTTATTCCTGTCTTTTTTTCTATATATATATGTTTTAAGGGTTTTTGATTCATGGTTCTTCAAGATTTCTGGGAGTTTTTATTGAATACTGGCTGTTTGTTTCACATTAAAAAGTATATTTATATATCTGATACATAGGTCATAAAAATAAACAATATCCCAAACTTTTGAACCCCCATTAGATCGCTTTAATCCACCATCTAAAATTGGAAAGGGCAACAGCTGCAGCAAATACAAACATACCAAGTCATGGCCGACCATCTGAACTAAAGACTGGGCAAGATGAATAATAATAGTAAAACTAAAAACACTTGTGTATTGTGGAGGAGCTGCAGATATCAATAACTCAGGTGGGGAAATAAGTTAATTTATGATGAACAACAATGAAAGTGGTGGCATCAGGGAAACTGGTGAGAATATAGCCATAACTACAAAGTAAAAGATCTAGATCAGAGCGTATTTCAGTATTAGAATGGTCTAGTCAAAGTCCAGACCCAAACCCAGCTGGAAATCTGAATTTAGAATTGCTGTTCACAAAGCCTGACCTGTTTAGAAAAGAGGAGAGTGAAAAAAATGTTATCTGAAAAACCCAAAGTACAGGGGGATTGAAAACAAAGGCAAGCCACACTTTTCAGAAACTAATTAGCAAAAAAAAAAAAAAACATGCTTTCACTGAAAAGTTATGATTAACAAATGATTAACAGACTCCTGTTTTAAATGTGAACAGGTCCAACAGGTATGAGTATCTTTGTAAACCACTTTAAAATTATTTACACCTGTTGCTTGTTTCCCAGGCAACACAAAAAAAATCAACCTTGGCTCCAGACTTTTGAACAATATTATTGCAATTCGTATAAATAAAGCTCAAATGTAAACTTTGTCCATCAATATTCACATGAAGATGTAGCTTCTGGTTCTGTCTGTGCTTCAGCAGCAGGCAGCAGCTAATTTGTAAGTTCGGCTATTAGGTTGGAGCTACAGGTTTCTGGCCATCAGATGGGCCTGTTGTTGTTGTAAATATTTATATTACTTCATGTTTAAAGGTATTAAATTTAATAAATCGCTGCAGTGAAGTCACAGGAAGTGTCATGAAACACAAATGTTACTCTTTCCTTGTAAATATGCAGTTATTTGATGTTGTTTTGACAGGAAGTGAATGAGAGGATGGAAAAAAAGAAATATGGCGTGTATGTGTGTGTGGTCTACGCACTAAAATCCCCCTCCAGTCTCAAAAACAATAACAAAAAAATCCCAAAGTTCTCTATTCGACCGGCCGCATGATGACGAGAAAGATCAACTTTTAGTGACATTTTTACTTGGAGGGATTTTTACCTTATTCACAAAAGAAACACACAAAACAGATTTGTGGTATGGGGATGTTGCGTCATCCTACAACTGACCACAACATGACAACTTTGTCAAGACCAGGAAGTAAACCTGGCTGCAACAACACTGATAAACTCAAAACCGAACATTACCAAAGGGAGGTGGGATGAGGAGGAGACAGAGACTGGATGTAACACACACACACACACACACACACGCACGCACGCACGCACACACACAGGATAAGATCCAATGAGCAGATCTGAAATCTTTAAGCAGGACAGATTTGAGGTCCATTTGACCCACAGGCAGAGAATATTTCCTTACCTCCTGAATGTGCTTGAGGGAGCTAACATGTCTGCAAAAACAAGAACATAACAAGATTATGTAAAAACTGTAAAAAGAACCCTTAAAAAAATTTGATACTTTAATTTTTACTACAAATTTAGCCAAACTATTTGATAAATTAAGGCTCTTAAAGAGAAAAGAAAAATACAAAGCCTCGCAGAAGTGTTCATACTAAATTAATCTCTTTACAGTTTTTTGACTTAATTGCATCAGTAAGGAATAATGACATTTGTAGGCTGTGATGTAAAAAAACCCCAAAAAAACCAGGTAGTATGATTTTGGAAAGTTACTCTAGAAATTATGATGAATTAACACCGAACGTCAAACAAACAAACAAGAAAAACAACCAAGACGAACTGATTTTATTGGGCTTACCCACAAAAACTAGCCACTTACATTCTCTCTGAGTCAACAAGCTCTTTGGCAACGTAGAACGCTCTTGAACGCCCATCAATCTGCGTGACAGGAAGGGAAAATGGTGGGAGATTAATGAAAACAGTTCATGTTTAAAGGCTTTTTGTGGGGCCCTCTCGAACATTAATAGCGCCTGCTACAGCGCTGCTAAGCAGGCTGACGAAACACCGAATTGACTTTTTTAAGATTCATGCTGTCAACATAAGACTGATTATTTCATTACTCTGCAGCACCGACTCGAAAGCCTTCTCAAATTGAACATGTTTAAATTCATATGCATTATTTATGAGAGGCTGTATGAAAAACTGCCCCATTGATTTAGAGGCTAATTGCTGCGTCTCAGAACATGAGAGCAAAAGCAAAACACTGAAGCTTTTATTGGTTTTACCAAGGTGACCAATGTGTGTGTGTGTGTGTGTTCAGAGTCAAATTTGCTCGTTTAAAGGGACACTGATCTTTTTATAGTAAAATCAAGGGCGCCCTTCCTTCTGAACTTTTTCTTTTTTTGTTCGATTTATTGTAACTTTGCTTTGAAGAGAAAGAAAACAAGGAAATGCGCGTCACATGATCAGAACCGGGGGTTGTTATTGTTGTGACAGCAACAGGATGGGTGGGGTCCGTCTTTGAGCTACTGTAAAAGGTCTGCTCTTCGTTGTACAAACACAGAGGGGGGATTTCAAGGACCATCAAATCTGTTAAAGCAATACAGGTTGGAGAATAAGCTCTGACACGAGGCTGAAGAGGAATGAAGGGTTCGGCCACAAGGTGCTCATCTAATGGTGTCAAAATGAAAATCCCATCTATGGGTCTATTAAACACGATTATGAATGCAGGCTGTAATGAGTCAGGTGGCTTCACCGGGCCTGCAGTGAACGTACAGGGTTCCATTACCCACTCTGCAGGGGCTGGTATGAGATTCTCAAAGAGTGATGACCTTGGATGAAAATCACCACGGTTTCGCAGTATCGAAACAAAGCTTTAAAACAAAAATGTGTGGAGTTTGAACGTACTGAAATGACTTAATTTAAAACTAATACTGCAAAAGTATTACAGTGAGAGCGTCTGCTACTTGGGCAACAACATAGAGTAGCAGCTAAATTTAGGAGTGAACATGAAATTGGCATGAGTCAATCTGGAAAACGTTGCAAAGGTGGTGGGGTTGGGAAAATATTCTGTGGACCCAGGAGACGACAGTGAAACTTTCTGAGAAGGTGAGCGTCATGTAATATCTGTTGTACAATTAAAAACATTTTATGGTGGATATGACCATAGACATAAGAGTAGACCCCGCATTGGCCGCTCCGGCGCAG
>NW_015114367.1:27643-29320 GCF_001443285.1 Poecilia latipinna | reverse complement strand
CCTGTTTGTATAAATTCCCCTGTGTGTTCATTGTGTGAGGTCAGTTTTTGGTTTATCTTGAGTTATGTTTGCCTTAGTTGATTTCTTTTGGGCCCATTTTGTTATATTTTTTAGATTTGTTGTTGAAACCTTTTGTTAAGATGTTTTTTGGAAAAAATAAATAGAAGATATTTTTTTATATATGCCTTCGTCCTTGTCCTTGACTGGTCGGACTATCACAGTTATCAAATGTCACCAAATCCACTGGATTTGTTGTTGATCATTAGAGGAATCAACACAGTTAAAGACTTGCTGGTAATTAATTAGTTTTCATTTTATGTAGGGGGAACAGATTATTTCAGGCAGGTAAAATATTTTGTTCCCCGCTGCTAACTTTGGCAAATGAAGAGCAAATGTCACCAAAATCACAGGATTTATTGTTGATGATGATAGGATTAAACACAGTTAAAGACTTGCAGGTAAATTATTTCCATTATAGGGGGAACATATTATTTCAGGCAACTGAAATCATTCTCTCTGTCCTCCCCCCATAACTTTGCCAAATAAAAAGCAACTGTTTCCAAATTCTCAAAAATGTTATGTGTCATAGCATACTAGACATTTCCTTAATCCAGTAATCTGTCATATTTTACATTAGAAGGGGATTTATCAAAAAGTTTACACTCTGATCTTTTCAGGAAGTCTTTATTTTTGTGCCCTGCTATCAGGGCACAAAAATATCAGAAATGAAAAATTATAAATGCACACTACGTGTTGGAAACCTGTTTGTTGACTGACTTTTATTTGTCAGGCTTACGAGACAAAAGCTGAAAAAAATATCGATTCTCTTCGCGTTTAAAATAACACAAAACAGCGTAAAAAGACCTCAGGACCTCGTTTATTTATGTATGTATTTTTATTTTGATATCTGCCGATTAAACTGAAAGTTACAACATTGACATGATTATATGAGTAGTTTTTACCGAGAAATCGATCAGAAACGCCGTGAAAATGGTCAGATCCGCCGGATCCACCTCTCTGGCTGCAATGCGCGCTCCCGACACAGGGGGGCAGATTTTCTCACAAGACCGGGTTCAGCCCCGCTATGAAGGCTAACTGAGATTCCGTAAATCTGAAAACTTAACTATTCTCTACTCTAACATTGACTTAGATTATCTGACACAAGAGCCTATATTAGAAATGAAACAATGTTAACATATAAAACTTATGTGTTATAACATTCACCAGCAAAGTTTACACAGGTGGTAAAGACTATTATTTATATGTATTTATTTCACTCTGTCAAAAGTAAGATACATCCTAAATCTTCCGTTTTTGTTTTGAAAGTTTCCTAAAGACACGATGTGAAGAAGAAGAGGGAGATATCTATAAAGAGAGACGGATTCACTGCAGCACGGATGAATCTCAGCTGCTGAATCTCTGAAGCTAAAAATCCTGGGCTGGAAAACACACACACATATATTATATATATATATATATATATATATATATATATATATATATATATAAACATGTATCCAATATATATTATTTAGCATTAATCATTATTTATTTGTGTTTGTATAGTTATATAAATATGTATTGATATTACTAAATAATTTATTAAATAAATTATGAACGGCTGTGTGCTTTGTAATATGCTCTTCATACATCGATATCAGAATATTCCATTCCTAT
>NW_015114367.1:0-27633 GCF_001443285.1 Poecilia latipinna | reverse complement strand
TCAGGAGGGAGGAAGTACGGGTCGGTTTCTCAGCTAGCTGTTTCAAGCTTCTGTAAATACCGCCGTCTACGAGCCACAACCAGGTGCGTTACGTTCAAAAACAAATTAGGCTGACTCGAACAAGTAAACTCTATGAATAAACTTACAACAATAACTTGGCAGAACAACTTCAGTCGCTCAGTTCACTACACCAGACCTTCACTTGCGACGTTCGTCATGATGCCTCGAATGATTAAGTGACGTAGTTTCAAAGGGTCAATAGGTGAATGCAGTTATCTAGCTTGGTCGTACAGCACTTTTACTTTTGACTGGCATAGTCAAAGTCTGGACTTAAGTCTGATTGACATGTGTTTGTATGCCCACAAATGCTGTTTATGGTAGAAAACTCTCTAACTTGGGAGAATTTAAACAATTTTTAAATAGTTGGTCAAAATTCATCCACATTGAGAAAACCTTCTTGCCACTTATCACTAAGTTTTAAAGGAAGTCTTTTTACACATAGGGAGCCAAAATCAATCAGGGCATCTCAAGAAATGTTTATTTTGTTAAGGAATTAGTTGCACACACACTAATTAAAACACTGCCTGTATCTGAGCTGGGAACATCAGCTTTATTTACCTTTTAGTAAATAAAGTTGATATAAAATAAAACTTTCAATTTATTATCTTTAATTTGGTTGTAAACATTTGTATCAGTTCAGTCCTTCCTCCTAGAATACAAATGAGAAATACATATTTTTCCAACATATATAAAAATTGTGCATTCCTTAGTTAAAGTAAAATAAATTGTAACTGACCCAATGTCTATTATACACCTTTTTTTCTTTTTTTTTCTGGATCTTACCACTCACCTGTCGGTCATAACTTTGCTCCAAGGCTCCGTCTTCCTCCTCTGAGGTACGACCGTGGTCTTCATCAGCTGACAGCCCGGCAGAGACCGGGTTCATGGGAAAAGGTTCCGTGTAGGCACTGCACAAGACATAAAAAGACACATTTAATAGCAAAACCTATTATCATTATAACAGCTTCTATAGAACAGGATCACTGTATTAGCAATACGGCACGATGCTTTTTGTTTTTTTTTCTGTCGGGAATGCAAAGTAGCATAAAGCACACTCAATCTCAGGCTCAGATTTACAATGAAAGGCCACTCACCGCATTCCCAAAGGGCACATTCAGACGCAGTGCTCAATTCCCAGTCCCTTATAAATGTATGTTTTTCTGCTTCCTTTGAGTGTCCCTAAGCATTTCAGTTTTCATAAAGAGTCCCTGGGTGCTTAAGAGTGTAATAATCCCTTTCCTGATTAGGTCCTGAGGAGATGGCGAAGTTGCTAGAAATCCTTTTGTGCGCTGCAAGAGCCGAGGGGATATGCTGCAGACGATTTCTTGTGTAATCCCTTCTAAATGCAACCTGCACTAATTAGCGATGCCCTCTGGCCCATTATGACCCTTTAAGTATGTCTGACAGGTTCACGTCATCACAAAACTGTAAATACGACAGGCGTAGGTCGATGGCTCTAATGTCGATACAGAGCTGCTGCAAAATGAGGAGAAGTCCAATGCAGTGCCTCATTGAAAAAATAATTTGTTATTGACTAGTGAGGAGTAGGCTATACCTCCAGGAGACTAAAGGTTATAGGAGTTATCTTTTAGACTCAGTTTCCTTTCAGACATACTCATACTTCACGAGGATCTCTCTGTAGTTCAAGTTCTCTCTTTCTCCCTCTCACACATCCAAGCCACCACCTATAACAGCCTTATTGGGCGGGCCAGTGGAAGCACCTACAGCCCATTACTCACGGTTGACCTCAGAGTGGTCGGGTCGGCGTAGCCGGGGCTCCCGGGTTTGGCTCAGAAGGAAAAAAAAGAACTGTGGGGAATTGCTCTTTTTTAAAGTCGTTCTGTCGCTCTGATTTATTGCGCTATCTATAAAACGACCGAGAGCAACTCCACCGAGGACTTTCACCTTCACCTTTTCGTCTTCAACCTACAATTGCACTCAGTCTTCAATTATTCAGAGGAACGTTTCACACAAAAGAAGAAATGTAATCAAATAAAAGGAAAGAAATGATTGGGTTTGCAATATATGTTAAGCTTAGCAAATTAGACCAAACAAATTAAACCGAAAACTTGGACAACTATGAGAAACATTAGATATGAGCTCAGAGAATAAGACTATTAAAGCAAAGTTATTATCCCAGCTGGCTGTGTTAGAAACACGACAAAGTTAAATCTAGTGTGTCAAATTTAAAGGCGGGCACAATAACAGAGGAAAAAGAGAGACACATCTCACCAGCCTCCGGTAAATTTGATGGTGCTTGTAATACACGATTCAATAAAGTAAACACTCCGTATCAAAATATATATTAGAAGAAGTCTTTTTCCACTTATAATGGCACCATTACGAGAAAAAAAGACTAAAGGTGCTGGTTCATTTGATTGCTAACCATAGAAGAATGGGATACTAATGGGGGATTTGGAACATGTGCTCGAGTGTTCGCTGTCTTTAGTGAGGAAGGTTATTTGTTTACTGATGTGGAGGTGGCGTCTGTACAAAATAATAATAAATTTTCTTTATGATTGCTGCCGTGATACATGTGGTCTGTTTGGGATAGATGAAGGATAATTTTTCAACTGCATGATGAGTTGGGATTTGGGGTCACAGATCCAAATTCCAATTTTTGTGTGCTGCAAGTGACTTGAGTATTTTCAAATGTCAGATCTTGTCATACTTCAGAGCTAGAAAATCAAATAAATTGTCACATGACTAAACAGAAATTGATCAAATCAAACAGAAAACTGTTCTTGACATAAAAAAACATATGATGACTGAGCATATAGCTAAAACTTGAGTGAAAACAGAGTGACCATTAACAAAGTAAACTTAATTTCAGCCCCAATGAAAGTATCAACCCAAGACAACACAACACAAGGCAGTTCATGCCTTGTGTTTTTATTTTCAGATATCTTCAAGTCTGTTAATGTTAGCAAATTGCACTATCAAATTAATCAACTGTTCTTTCCAAACATTGCTCCTGCATGCCTCACTCATGGTAATTAGCTGCAACATTTACTTGCTTTTTCTCGGTGTCTGAGCAAAATGAGTGATAGGTTGAATAACAATATTTTGCTTACTTTTCCTTCCACCATTAGTTCTAAGTCACTTTTTTATTAAACTAAATGGCATATAGTGATAAAACCTAACAGTAGAGAGTCTTATAGAGTTTAAGTGATGTGACAGATGGTGTCCTTAAAGTCATTGCTGTGGTGCAGCTATACCCGGACTGATTATGAGCAGAAAAGCACTGCTTCCATTCACTGCCACAACATTTTAAACAAGCACTGCATGGAGTGCTGGTGCATTAGAGTAGCAATGCTGGCCAGAACCAGAACAGAAATTACATCTACCTGGGTTATCCATGAATTATATATTTATATATATATATAAAAAGAAAATATAGCAAATTAATGGTATACTGACCTCCTCACAATTTCAACCACTGAAAGAAGAAACAAAGAAAAAAAGAACAGCCAATAATTTAAAGAAACTGGCTAGAGAAATTGCTGCTGCACAGCTCGATGGTGCAAAGCAGGCTTACAGTAACACCTGACAGTACTATAATTAAAAGTCTAATCACAGGAATGGAATTTTGTCAGCAACTCCCAATACTGATTATTTTAAAACTGGCTTGATCGTGACCCCATTAGGTACTTGAATCGAATCCCATCACAAACTCAAAAATTTCAAGGCAGAGAGTTTTGATTAAAGTTTTGAACAAAACTTTAATTCAAAACTTGCAGCTTGCAGCTGGAACGCGGTGAAATTGGGTGTAATGTCATTTCCAAGTTGTGATTACCAAGGCAGAGAGAACCAAAGTGCTCTTTAAATATTCAGCTACTGCAAAACTGCTTTCACTGACGGAGGCTGTACAGTACAATCAGCGTGATTGATATAATGACATCAAAGCTGTCAGAGGTGCACTTTAACACTTTTTATTGAGTCTCTGATGCAGTTTAAACATGATACAACATAACGGATGACGTCTTTGGGGATTGGAAAAAACAAAAATCCAGCTTCCCCTCTTGGAATTTCAATTTCAGGAGGGACATTACAGAACGCAGTAATGGTCTCTAGGGTTCTTTATGTTTAAGTGTCTTTTTTAAAGAATATAGGTTAGCTTTTTAAGCGATTTTAAAAAGCTAACCATAAGTGTTTTTAAGCAGAAGTATACCTTAAAAAGATTGTTTGTGAGATAAAGCTTAATCTAAACGGTCACAAGCCACGTTTGAGCCATCCGTTGTTACAGACAATTAATAGCAAGGCTAAAAGGATGCAAATAGTTGCATTGCTATATTACATTCTGACGAACCTGAGGGTACATATATACTAGTTCGTAGGGTCAGATACTCGTCTGGCATATCCAGACCAGAGGATTGTTTGCTGTAGCTTCAGTCCTGCACTGTGTGGTTTGGCAAATCATAGCAGACATGAACTCACTCTTTAGCAACAATACATCTAGCACCCATAAATCTGTTAGATTGTTCCTGAAGAGAGACTGCAATAGTTATTGGTAATCTCAAGTAACAGCGACAGCAGACTTGACATTCCTGACTGGACCACACCTCATTCTGTTGTTCCAAGGGAAAGCAAAGCCCTCACCCCGCAACAGAGGTAAGCCCATTCCTCCCGTTTCATCCTACCTGTCATGCCGTTTCTGCGCCTCTCTACCTCCCACCAGCACCTCACCCTTATCCCGCATTTCCTGTAAACAGGCTGGTGGGAAACTCCTGGGCTGGATACTTCCTCCCTTGGGATGACCTGTTAACGACCTCAGAGCAACTGGCACCGGTCCTGGCGAACCAGGGACACGCCTTGCCCACTGCCTCGCTGCACCGCGCACCACCCAGAACAACAATGTACTTAAGATGGCTCCCTCATCACTACTAATGCAAAAAAAACAGTGGGTGGAGGTGCCGTTTTAAAGGCCATGCCAGGGCTTTGTCATCATTCTGAAGAGGTTTTTTGCTGAACTGGAAGAGTGATGTACAACTCTGCTAGACATTAGCAAGACCCCATTATACGTGCTAAAATAAAACAGTGTCTCAGCTGCACAAAATCCTGAACTTTCTTTGCTAAAATTGGCTGGCTTCCTGCGCCCATTTGTAGCCGTTTGGCTTTTTCAATGGGACTGGTTTGCTGAGACAGCATCCTCAGCTGGACCATCATCTGGTTGATAAAACAGCACAGAGATGTAACTCCAGCCGCTCACACGTATGCGCATATAATAAGCAACCCACACACCTACAAAAAAACAACAACAACACACCCTGATTGGGATTGGGTTAAATCGCAGCCTCTGTTTTGCATTCATCCTACACTGCAGTGCGCCGCTAATGAACATGTTTCTTTGCTTAGTCTGAATGTGTGTGCTAATGTGGTGTCTTAATGCTGGCGTGCATTAATCACACCACAAGAAACAGGGCAGCCATGGTGGAGAGCAGCTTTGTAAGCTTGCCTTAAAATGCACGTCTGTGGCTGCAGGCGTTTGTTGAGAAACTCCCCGAGGCTATCCGCTCGTTTTCCCTCACAAAAATCAACTTGTTTCTCCAAGGAGCTTTGACCGTGCTGTGTTGAATGTGTTCTTAATAAATCACTGTCATCGTCATCTCCGTGTTCTGGGACTGCGGCAGTGTCAGGATTTCGAAGGCTTTCACGCGATATGTGCTCACAAAGGCAGAGAAATGCCTCTCTGTGAGTAAACTCTCGCACAAATAAATATTCTATTGACCTAAATAAAAAATCCGCCCTGAGGGAACTCAGAGTGACCCTGGTAACCGGAACCTCAGTGGTGGGAATGCGGCTAAAGGAAAAGCAGAAAGACTGATATGTTTTTGGCATCTTTGTGGCTGATGTGGGATCTGAAGCACAAAGCGAAGCGCACTGATACCATCACTAGGACACAAAGCATCTGCAGTGGTCAGGTATAGAGCTCTTTAGAAATGCTTAGACATATAAGAGTGCCTCTAAAACATATTAACACACTGTGGGGCAGACGTGCCAAACTCATTTTGGGTTACATCAAGATCATGAATGTTCTCTAGGGCCATTTGTTCAAGAAAGTATATGAAACCAAATATTAGTACATAGCTGCCTCTGTATCCGAACATTTGAAATATTGAACACTTGTTCACATTAATCAGTCTCAGGATTTCACGGTTATCATAAAAGTAAGAAAGTCAGCAGTCACTTAAGCCCAATGTTTTTGACCCTTTTTTCAAAAGCGCATATACATTAGTGAAAAAAAAAGTGGGTACCGCCATTGTCTAAAATGACAGTGGTTAGGTAAGTTAGGAACGGAGACGGTTAACATTACGAAGGTGGAAGGAAGCAGAGTGGGTGATGTCAGTATGAGCTGTGAAAGGGAGGATGCTGGATGACACAAAGACTCTTGACCTGTGGTGAGAGGAGGACAGTGGATAAAGAAAATTTGCTGGATTTGCAGATTGTGGACTTTGTGCCAATAAGAAGTATTTCAGTTTTATATGGATTAAGTTTAAGAAGATTATGAGAGGCATGAGGAGGGATAAAGATGTGGTAGCTCTGGATGTAATCTTCACAGCAATGGAAATTGATACATTTTCTGAATTTACTGCCAAGAGTGAGAAGGTAAATATTGAAGAAGAGTGGCATCAGGACACAGCCCTGGGGCGTGCCACTCACTGACTGCGGATACTTGGGATTGGAAAGGCTTTAGCTGAACAAGGTGAGAGCCATCAGAGATAGATGATGATGAGAACCAGGATAAAGCTGTGCTGTTTATTCCAAGAGAAGCTGAACAGCTAAGCAGAAGTCCAATGCCGCCAAGAGATCTTTGGTGATTTTGACCAGTGTGGTCTCTGTGCTGTGACAGGGCCGAAAACCAGACTGAAATTGTTCAAACAAGTTGTTGTCACAGAGCTAATTATACATTTGGTGAGCTACAAGTTTTTCTAAAGCTTTGGACAGAAATGGGAGATCGTAAATTGGTCTGAAATCATTAAGATCAGTGGGTTCCTAGCCAGGTTTCATAACCGTTTGTGTAATTACTGATGTTTTAAATAGTTCAGGAAGGTGAGGGAAGAATGGATGATCAGTCAGTAATGAGGTAGGAGTGATGGGAGAGAAAGTTTAACAAGCTTTGTTGGTGGAGGTCTCATGTATAGGTGGAAGACTTAAATGTATGGATGACTGAGGATATTTTATTGATGGATGGCAAACTGAAGATAAAAAGTGTTTAGCACCCTTTTTTGATTCCTCTAAGTGAAATTAGATTTTTTCGAGAACATCAGTGCACAAACAACACCTTAAAGAAATAAGAGACACAGCAGATGGGTTTGGAATAAAGTTGTGAAGAGGTTTAAAACAGAATTAAAGAGACTCATAGTAACTCTGGAGGAGCTGCAGAGATCCACAGCTCAGGTAGAGGAATCTGGTGGCACGTCAAATATTAGCCATGCACTTCACATCATGGAACAGGCTAAGAATAAAGTTCCTATTGAAATAAAACCATAAATATACCAATTCAAAGATTTTCCAGATTTCCCAAAAGCCATGCAGGGGAGAGGGCTTTTTTTTTTTTTTTGGAAGAAGGTGCTCTGGTCAGTTGAGACTAAAATCAAACTTTTTGGCTCATGTGCAAACTTGTTCATATTCATCATATTGTTAAAATGTCCCATTCAAAGTTCAAGCCTAAATCTAATGGATATAATCTGTGACATGACTACAAATGCAAAAACTGCATTGGTCAAACTCAGGCTGCATTCTGGAGTGACTGTAGTGCAGTCGGGATGTTTTTGTACTGTCTCAATATGGTGATTCCCCACTTCATCACACACTGCAGTAAACCCTGCAGACCCACAAGAAGACAGTGACAGAGAAGCAACAAGGAGAAAGCCATTTTAATAAAAAAAAATCCCCTCTTAAACACAAGTGGCTGACATAGTAGAGGAATTACACCAGAACTGCTTCTTTTGTCTTTCCTTTGTTCACGCAAGACAATTCACTATTCCACTTTATCATTTACAAACCTTGTTTTAATATTGATCTGCCTTTTTCTATTAACACTTTTCCCTCCTCTGGTGCTCTCACGTTTTCGCTTATCCTCCACCACTTCGACGTGTGAAAGAACCCCCCTCGCCCATTTTGTCACTTTTAATTGCATCCATAATGACTTTCCCTAATGTGCAGAAGCTGCACTCGCTGAGCTACTTCATTGCCAGTGCCTGTTCTACTACATCAGTCTTGCATGGAAAAAGCACCACCAGATGTGACCTCAAAATCAAATAATAATAATAATAATAATAATAATAATAATAATAATAATAATAAAAACAGGGATACGCTCAAAAAGAGCTGTTGGTCTTTTTGAAGCCAGTGATGCCTGACCGGGCAGGCTGCTTGTTTCTCAGATACGTTAACAAATATCACCTGGTTGAGTACAGTGGGATCCCTCTTACTGGAAAGTATCCTAACATAAAGTGTGAGGATGTTAGCTGTTCAAGGATTTTGACTGTATAGTGTGCATTGAAATAGGATTGTATCTGGATTTTTTTGGCCACATTTAATATTTTAGATCATCAGCCAAAACTTTATATTATGTAAAGATAACTTCAGTGAATACAAAAGGCAGTTTTTAAGTTACAAATTCATTTGAAAAGGGGAAAATATGCTATCAAAATGGGCTTAGGTGAAAAGTAATCATTAGGGTGGGTAAACCATGAATTAACTACGATTAAACACAGCCTCAACTATAATACACTAGACTCTTTACTGCCAAAACTGTATAATCAAGAAATCACCTAAATAGCTGTTATCTACTCTATGCCAGATAACATAGAGAAGGCCGAAAGAGCAATTCGTCATTTCCCAGTGTAAAAAAAAGTGAACGAACAAATGAGATAAAAACAAATCTCCAGCATCTATCTGGAAAGAGTTGCAATCCCACTTTTAATCTCCTAAGACTTCAGCAATACTTAGAGAGAGCCATTTTGGGCATTTTTTCTGTTTTCTCCACAAATAGAAAAATGGTTTATGTTCCCACGAGTCGGGGCCAAAATTATTCTGAATTACCATGCACATTCTATAGAGCGCTATTGAACAATAGTGCTCTTTGAAGCATTATAGAGGAGCCTAGACCAATAACTAGAGCAGGGTAGAGCCGTCCATGCCTCTGGTCAGGTGTGCATTCATGAATTAACAAGAAAGAAAAAGTGCATCTGTAGGAAAGTTTAAATCCTAAAACCCTCGCTGACCAAAGAGAGTACATATCCCAACACTTTTGAGAAAATATTCTGTCAACTAATGAGACTGGTAACATGGTGGTGGTAGTTTAGTAGTCTGGGGCTGCTTTGCTAACTGAGAACCTGGAAATTTGGCTGATTTAGGAAAAGGCTTGCCAAACATTCTGTGAAAGATCTGTGAGATCAAAATGTGATTTTGTTCATTAATTAGGGTACCTGATACTAGAAGCATCTGTAGTCAAAATTATTTGAGCTTTCTCATAATATTACACCAAACATTGCTATAAATAAGGTTGAAATAAACATTTTTGGATTTGTTGAGGTGAAATCAAAGAAAATACTTTGTTCCTACCTTTCAGAGTCTGCTTTCAATGTCTGAGGCTTGCTGTCAATCCCAGAAAAACTCTTCATATCCACATAACCATCATTTTCATTGGACACTACTGTGGTCCGGTTTGGATTTTCAAAAAATTCTGTGACTGTGTGGGATCTAGTGGGTCTTCCTGGGATCTGGATGTTCTCATAGTCAGAGCTCATGGCTGGAATATTTTCATAGTCTGAGGTGTCTGCACTGGGGAATGAGATGGAGCGAGGTTTGGTCATTGGAAGTGGCATGATGGAGCGGCGAGAGCGCTCCTCAAAGGATTCCACTCTGGACACACCCTTGCCATCAGCTTTGAGGTCTCCTTTCCTCCTGTGGAGATCTTTGCAGAGAATTAGAGAGGATGGCAGGTTTGATGGATGTTGCTGGGGGTTCACCATGGCAGATTGAAGCTGAGGTGAGCTGCCATTGCTTCGACGATCAAGCTCTATGACTCTCACGCCGTGATGACTGGACTCGGAGGAGGATCGCGAAGAGCGGACACTTCCGTCACTGAAACCCTTTGGGTCAGTCTTCCTCTTGAACTTGAACGCTAGAAAACGCTTAAACGAGGACTTCTTCTTCTTGGGCATTTCACTCAGTTCATGCTGGATCAGGAGGGATGGTGAGCTCTTAGTGACAGGTCTCTTGGTGATTGGAACCAGCTCAAAGGGTGGAGGTATGTCCGCTAAAGAAGTTGGCGTGGAAACACCACTTGATGACTGATGGCTACGCTGAGAGAAGCTCCCAGAGGAAGTTATGACGCATGGCAGGGACAAAGTGTCATCCTTTCTCTTTATTCTGATCTCATTCTGAAGTGATTGGTCATTCTCCGTTGAAGTGAAAAAGGATAATCCTGGACCATCGGCAGACCGAGAAGAGAGCAAGAAGCGACGAGACTTTGTAGATGGTGTTATGGAATTAACTGCTGGCTGCTCCAAGGGGCTGAGAGGTTCACTGCTCTTATCCTCCGGTACGGTGCAGTAGTCATGAGTCTCTGTCCCTGTTTCCTCTGGTACAGTTTCTGGTACATAATTTGAGACTTTTCCAGAGTAAGACCTTGATCGCGTGACAATGGTTTTTCGATCAAGAGACATGAAATTCTCCCCTTCTGATTCAAACCCAACCTCTACATATATGTGCTCATCGCTGTCTGAATCTGTGTCTTCATAGTAAGGCACAATGTGGCAGTCTAGTTCTTCAATGTCTTCTTCAAAGGCTTCAGTAGTGTGAGCAAACACCACCCTATTGGTGAGCTCTGGTGTGCAGCCCAGGTCTAGGTCTGCTGGCACTGTGATGTTGCACAACCTGAGGCGAGGCTGACAGCTTTTTCTCTGGCCACGCAAAGCCTGCTCTCGCTGAGCAGTCCTCTCTTTTGCACTCTTAACTCGGATATGCTTCTTTTCCACCTCCTCTTCCTCATCCTCTTCACCTATCTCGACGTAATCTTCCGATGATACGCATTCAGATTGCTCAGCTTTATCATCTTTTAGGCAGATTGAATCATCAATGTCCGCATATTCATCAGCTGACTCGATGTCTTTGTCTTTGTGTTGAAAAGATTGCTCCGTGGCATCTTCATTGTGAAGCTGTTCTGAGTTGGCTTGCTCGTCTTCGAGCTTGTCCACGTCATCTGATGACACGTAGTAAGGTTCCTGGTTACAGGCATCCTGGGTTTGAGATTCATTTGCTGATGAAAATTTATCTTCCTCTCCAGGGTTCCACTCAGGATCAGCCGTGCTACTCGTATCTTCTGGAACCGCTTCTATGACGGAATAAGGCCCAAACACGTCTTCTGTGCTGGACGTGAATCGAAAACAACCAGAGGGGTCCTTTGTGGCTCGCTCTGGCTGCCAGACTTCTGTGTCCCCAGTTTCAGCTGTGTCACACGACTCACACGTATCGCTGGCATCATCAGTGGGGCCGATCAAATCATACGGATACTCCTCAGTAACAGTTGGAAGCATGCTGAATCCATATGCAAATCTGCCATTTTCCAACTCTGCCTCATTTGGGAAAAAGCTACCTGGCAGCTCAATGCTTGTTTCGTGAAGTCCAGAATCATCGTTCTCACCATCAACACTGGACGACTGTGTTTGCTCAAGATGTGACTCCACCTCTTGTTCATATAAGTGCTCTGTAGAGTCACAACCCGTTTCCGTCTTCTCTACCTCTTCATACTCTGGCTCCGCTGGAGGATGCAATGACATTACTGTACTCTCATCATCAGTGTGGTCACTATCTTCAGGCTGAACGGAATCACTGTCGGTGGTTTCTTCCTCTGCGATGTCAATCAAATCGTCTGCCTTAATCGTGTCATCGGAGGCTATGCTGTCCACATCGCCATCTTTATCAAACACTTCTGCTCCTCCATCTGTTCCTGCCACGGTTTCTTCCTCTGCCGTGTCCTCTTTGTCGCTCCCTCCTGAGCTGTTGTCACTAACCCCACCCTCTACTTCTTGTCTCTCCTCTTTATTGTGGTTCTCCTCAGTCACTTCAAGGAGATCTCCCGTCTCCCCATCAGCGTGAGGCAGCTCTCCGTTGCTGAGCCTGTGCTGATGGTGGGTGTCTCCCTGTAGGTGAGACTGAGAGAGAGGCCTGGGTTTGGGGGCCACAGGAGGTTTCAAGCCGTGGACAGGGGGCCATGACTTTGATGTTAACTTTGACTGCACCTTGATAGTGAGGTGACTGCGGACCCTTGGTCGAGGGACTTGCAGTGGATTTTGAAACTCTGTGTGAAGAGAATGAGAGAAAATTCAAAGTTAGCGTGACACAAATCATGTTTTTACAACTTTTTGTGATTTTATGTCTTTTACAAGAATAATTATGTGCCTCATAGTTTTATATCTAATGCATCAATTTTACAGACATTCATAAGTAGTTTATGTCTTCCCTGCAGCAACAAATATCACAGAAGTTAATACCAATATTATTTTACTAATGTAATGCTTAACCTTTCTCATATTTGAATTGGGTGGTTAATTTTACAAAGGCTAATTTTTTTAAAAACTGTAAACAAATGTATGCAGTGTGTCACCAATGAGCTGTGTTCAACACATGCTGAAAACAAAACATGTATTGTTTGCAGTCATAGTAATTGATATAAAAACAACTAGCAAAAAAAAAAAAAATCAATAAAACACCATTCATTGAAACTACTGAACGATTTTTCATTTCTAAATCACTTTACTAATTTTCCATGTGGACAGTCACCACCTTCTGTGTAAATACCCACTGAAATTTAAAGACACTTTAATGGTTGAACAGCTTCACCAAAACCATGACCACGCTTTTTTAAGATTAGAGTTGTTTTAAGATTTCGCTTGTCTCCATCACCCAACAATAACTACAGCCCCTCCTCGGACCGGTCATTATAGTTTCAGCACTCCGGACCAATGAACAGAACCTCATTTCATAAATCTTGAGTTGACCCTTTAAAGAAAGCTGTGTCCAGTGCAGATGTCAGCGACCAACAGAAAGCTCCAAGGCACGTTATCAGCAGGAAAAACAACAGAGCTGCGGGGTACTTAGAGGAGGAACAATATCACCGCTGTATGGGAAGTGGCACAAGTGGTTTGGGGATTTGTGGTAGGATGGCACACAAACTAGGATCCAAACTTTTCTAACTACTACATCAACAAAATTACTTATGTCTTCGGAAAAAGCCTCATAAGCTACAATTACAAGAGGCTTAAGGATATACTCCAGATTTTATGATGCTCTGTTTCCATCAGTAACAGTTCCCTTGCTTACAGTACAACGTCATGTCATTTTGGTGGGAATGGTGGGAGGCTAACAGCTAGTGGGAGTGGGCAATCTGAGCTGCTTTAATCATTTTCAAAATAGTCAGACAAAAGGATGTTCATACCCTTAGGATGTTCATAAATGTCAGCATTTAATTAATCATTTACAGCATTACTAGAGACTGCTGCTTGTTGTTGTTTTCTTCACTGAACAACATTAGTGTCTCTACATAAAGTGGCTGACTGTAGGTCTGCTAGAAAAAGTTCCCAAAAACTAAGATACCAAGAAAAACAGGTACAATTTTTAATAGTACAATTTTTTTCTGTAAAAGAGTGGTATGGCTCACTGCCCTGGGGGCCATTTTGTCAGGGGGCGGTACAGGCACCCAACAAATATTTTTAGACTAAATTGCTCTTTTACTTTCTAACGAAATGTGAACTGAATTTGATCATTTCTAGTTCAAAATATAAAACTTGAACATGCATAGTTTACAATGAACAGGCCAAACTCAGATTGAGACTATTATATACTGCTCAAAAAAATAAAGGAAACATTTCACTTTAATTTTGTGTGTGGCTCCAAATCCAGGCCTCCATTGGTTAATAAATTTGATTTCCATTGATGATTTTTGTGTGATTTTGTTGTCAGCACATTCAACTTTGTACAGAACAAAGTATTCAATGAGAATATTTCATTCATTCAGATCTAGGATGTGTTATTTGAGTGTTTCCTTTATTTTTTTGAGCAGTGTATATTTCCAGGATGGCATTCATTCAATCACTGTCACTGATCACAATGACAGCAAGTCTTACTTCTCCACAGATAAACTAACAGCTGACAAGGTCGATCGAAAAAACTCAACCAACAAGATTTTAGGGTGTAACACTGACCTTGTTAAAACATCTCGTAAAACTGTAGATGATTTCAGTTAACATAAACTTGTTCAGCTTCAGTTACTTGTAATTTTCTATAGTCCCATGTAAATCCAAAATCAGCTAAAACGGCAAAGTCTGTCTGATTAGCTGTTAACCTAACACCACTCAAAGAATTAAATCAGTTTTCACTGTGATATGATGTTCACAAACTACAGGTAATGGAGCTATTTCTTATCATTTCGCATTGACTCACCTCAACAAGTCTGTCTGAAAACAACCTCATCCTGACTTTCTCTTTAAAACTTAACATTGTCGGTGTTGAACATTGCCGATAAAAATTTAGACTTGTCATGAAACACACCCATTCTTAACAAAGTGTGTACACCCCTGGTCGCTTCCTGTTATTTAGTACCTGTCCTGACGCACATCCTATTAAACCCTGTGTGCCCTCTGCTTATTCCTTAGTATTTCTTGCTCCTTCTGTCTCCAAGCGTTTCTTGTCATTCTGTTTACTTAAGACACGTTGCTTTTGGTTTCAAATGTTAAATCAGGTCCAGTTGAACTTTTGTGAAGAAATCCAGACAGGATTTCTCTGGGTGGGAAGGACATTAACAGTGAAGCCCCCCAATCACTCCACCACAAAACCTCTCGAGGAGTTCACATTTTCACAGCACAAATGGACTTCCTTCTCCCCATTCTTCAACGATTCTCACGCACAACCACATGCTTTTTTTTTTTTTTCCCCCCCTCTGGAAAGGACTCTTTGAGTGCGCCAAAGAACAATAAAACAAAGAGTGAAAAAAAACACGGGTCCCAGTCTGACAAAGCACCCAACTGCGAACAACAGGATATGAATTATGCAACAAGAATTCAATTAAAATAAACGCTTTGCAAAACAAAAGGAAGAGACAGACACTGGAACCTTGACTCTGTCAGACGTCCAGGATGTGATTTCACACCGTGCTTCGATTCTGAATGTCAAACCGTAACCACCTGCCTAAAATCTGATTTGACGAAAGCTTTGGATTCTTCAGTGTTATAAGAAAAGGAAAAGTCGGTCCAAGGCATAGGCGATAAGAGCAGCTGATTGAGGCATTCATACCAGCAGGGGGCTCTCAAGAATGAATTGTTACAGCATAAAGTTTTGCAAATCATTTGCATAAGAGTAACATTTTGTTTGATTATTTTTAATTGCCCTGCTTAGAATCTGAATTTTTGAGCCACAACATTTCCTTAAAAACTACCAAAATCTTTTTAAACGTTTAAGAAAACAAAACAAAACAAAACAAAACAAAAAAGCAGGTTACCCCATTTACTCTCAGAACCTAAACAGTTTACTTAGTATATCATATACAGTTGAACAATTATATTTATAATGCTGTAAAATGCACAAATGTTCACATTTGGACAATGTTAAAGAGATAAACAGTCCCGAGTCAGCTTCAGGTCGGCTATTTAAAACCAATTCTGTTTGAGAAATAATCTACAGCTTCTCGGACTTGAAAGCAGAACCAGCACTTCCAAACACACACGCACACACACAAACACACTCCCATTCAGATCCGCCACGGTTTTATTTCTCAGACAGGGATTATTAAATCCAATCTAAACACAAATCCTTGTACATCCCTTCCATTTCTTCTCATAACTTCCAAAGATATGGATACTATTGAGTCCTCTTCCAAGGATTTCAGTGTTATTCCAGGATATTAAAACACACATACACACGGACACACACACGCACAAACAAACTGCATACAGCGTACACGCCGTTCACCATCATCCTACTACAATGTTTACACGAGAAAACACATATATTCCGTAGATAAAAATTAAATGAAACTAGTAAAATAATTTATTTTTCTATTAGGCGCAATGTCTCCTTTAACCCACCTCAAAATCGTTTAATATTGACGTTTATTGGGGAAAAACAGAGAAAAAAATAACTTTCATGACTTAACATCAAACCTTCTCGTGTATCGTCGGTGTCAAACTCAGACATAAAGCACTAAAAGTTTATTCTCCGGTGCAACAACGTTATAGATTTACGACCAACCTGCGTTCATTGTGGGACATCATCATCCACGGAAACCGACGGCTGCCCTCATTTTTCTCCGCTCAGATAACGGAGCCCTCCCGCAAAAACCGCAAACTTAATCCAGATGCATTGCGAGCATTGAGAGGAATTAAAGTTTTGAGAGTAGAAACATCCTTCTCGGCGGCGAAAGATCTGGTATAAGGTGTTTTCTCGTCTCACAGCGGGTAGCGGCGCTCTCTCTCTCTCTCTCTCTCTCTCTCTCTCTCTCTCTCTCTCTCTCTCTCTCCCCACGCGAGATGTTCCAGCGCACTGGTGCGCTCCTGTGTGGAAACGGGAGGTGCTGCTGTGCGCTTCCTGTGGCTGAACCTCAGCGCGACGCGGAGAGATGGAGCGCGAACCACTCACTCACTTCAGACCACACCATTACAGCTCACCTACTCTGGAAGCATATCTATCTATCTATCTATCTATCTATCTATCTATCTATCTATCTATCTATCTATCTATCTATCTATATATATATATATATATATATATATATATATATATACATAACAGCACTTGGCTGTTTGTTTTTTTCTTGCTGTTCTTCTGAGCGATTTATTGTACGACTCATTTTAATTTGATTTTCCGACAGGAATGTACTATATCTAGCATGTACAAAATTCTCAAACAAGAGGCACCTATTTAGCATTTTCCAAATTTTTAACACGCCTCACTTAATTAGACAGAATCAGCAATATGGCTGGTGTTACTGTGACATTTACTATTAATTTATTTCCTTACAGTGGTTACTGGTGTGGGACCACTGTCACTTTGAACTCAACCTTAAATGTGTTAAAATACTTTTTTTTTTAAATACACAGGTCAGCAAAAACAAGTGATGTCTTTCTTCTGCTCTAACTTAGCTTAATCTTTTAGACTAACTGTAATTAGATACGATAGTAAATATTTGTCAGTTCATATCTCATTAAGCAAACACAAACACACCTTGAAAACATCTGCACAATTGGACGCAACAGTTCACAAACAGCTGGATCATCACAGGTGCTTTCTGTTTGTCAGTCCGTCATCGTCCTAAAACCAAATGGAAGAACGAATCGGGTAATGCACAGAATCGCTAATCAATCATCTGCAGGCGCTAGTTTGCACAAACAGGTTTCATGGATGTGAAGGATTCTTTTGTAATAACACAGCAAATAAAATTCTGCCCAACATGCATCCTCACTGTTTTGTCTGGCTTTGTTCTCCATGTTAAAAAGAAATGAACATCTCTTTAAAATCCTTGCCTCAGTTGCAATGACCGTGTCACGTTTAGGAAGCTATCCACATGGCTAGCATGCTAGCATTGCTATCACCAGACTAGCTAAATTTGGATACAACCCCCAAATACTTGAATCGAAAGAAGGAATTCAGCCAGCACTGAGTATTTTATCTACCAACTAACTGGATGTTTGTTTTATATCTATGATTTTAATGCCAAACAAAATCAATTCTCAGTTTCCAGTTGGATTTTGTTTTGTTGCATGACACATGTCTTCGAATAGTGTAACATAATTTAGCAACAACACAATCAGCTCGAGGGCAACAAATTCACTAAATATGAAGGACTTGGGCGATAAGCACTAACCTCTAAGCCACAATTTATGTGCAGCTCATTGTTTGATGGCCAGCTTTAGGTCTGCTTTTGCATGGAAACAGAATCATATTTTCTTAAGTGACAGCTGTCTGAGTTTGTGGAACATGTCTGACGTCCTGAAACACAAAGGATAACTATATGAGACCCGTGCAGTTGCATAAGCTGCTCAGCTGACCTTGATCCCTGTAATGACTGGACTTGGACGTATTTTAGATGCTGCTTTCTTAGAGGGTTAGAAATCAAGCAGATGGTTTTTCTCACAGCCGTCCTCACAAGGTTTTTCTCGTGGACTATTTCCTGAACAGAAACGGTGCATTGAAAGGCTTTTAAAAGCAGTTTCCAAAAACAGTTTCTCCAGGACAGCAGAAAGCATTTGGTGCTGGCCCGGCTTCCTGACCAAGCATCTGTTGTAAGGCTGAATGAATGCAACTCTTGAAAAAAAAAGAGAGAAAAAAAACCTCTCTCCATAACAGGAAACTGCTCTCCCTGTTTCCTGCACAACAGGCAGCACTTCCTTAGCAACAAATGAGAAATACCGGTATCAGAGCCGGACGATGATTGTTTGGGGCCCTAAACAAAATCTGATTGGTGGGGCCTTCCAACTACCATGATAGACCACAGCTCTACCAACACTACCTTTATATTCTATGTTTAAATGTTCATTCATAATGCTATCAACTATTATAAGAATCTACATTTCTCAACCTCCATTTTTATCTTTCAGATTATTTATCAAGATAATTTTTGGGAGGGCCAAATTTTATGTTCATATGTTAATGTCACTTCTATGTGATCATTCAATGTCTGACGAGTAAAGCTTAAAAAAACATATTAAATAAGATTATGCTTTACTAAAACAAACAAACAAGATTTACCAGCTGCTGAAGCTGACCAACATTCACCAGCCATAACTGAATATAGGTTCAATTTCCTTTTAATACAGATAGTCAACCGAGCAACAGATTGGAGGTTAGGGTTAGGGGAATATTTTCTTGACACACCTAAATCCCCTTAGTCTCAACTGAGCATTATTGGAACACCACAGCCTAGCTTATTGAGAGATGATTGCACTCCAGCGGTCTGTAGAGTAACCAGATCTGATACCAGTAGGCACCAATTAAGAACGTATAAGATTTGCGTCATTCACATTCAGCTGACAAAATCTGCAACAACAACAAGTGAATAGAGGACATTTGTGGGGGACGAGCCTCAGTAACCACTGTAAGCAAATAAGTCAATAGTACATGTCACAGGAATAACAGTCTTATTGCTGATTCTGTCTAATTAAGTGAGGCGTGTTGAAAACTTGGAAAGTGCCAAACAGGTGCCACTTGTTTTGAGAATTTTGTACATGCTAGATATAGTGCATTCCTCTCTGAAAATGAGCCACACCACAAATTGTTCAAAAGAAAAGTAAGAAAAAACAAATAGCTTAGTGCAGAAAAGTCAGAGAATGGCCAATGGCCAAATAAAGTGACTGGTTAACATTTTAAAAATTGTCTTGGTTTGGTGTAACCACTGACTGACTGACGCTGCATAGTGTTTGAGTGTTTGACGAACCTCTTGGTTTGGAAAAATCTCGAGGCCTCAAGGATGAAGCGACCTCACTCAATAAAAGCCACAGCTGTATAGTCCTATTGGGGTGCTTAATTTGACAGCCTTCAGCACTGCTTAAACGCCCACTTGTCGGGCAGAGACCGTCTCACCTCCCTTCTCCTTCTCTTCTGCACACTTGAAGGTCAAACAATGCAGGAGAGACGTAGTGGAGATGAGGCAGATAGTGATAGACCACAGAAACACATTAAAGAGAATCTGAATCGCCACGGGGCTCCGGACCTGACTGCTGCAGCGGCATACAGACCCATTTGTTACACGCAGCAAAATTCCCATTCCAGATGGTTTGGTGCAGGAAGGACTTGGCTTTGAGGCACCTATAAAGTGCAGACAGACTCCGAGAGGTGATTAGAGAGAGCTCATGTCCTCTCATTAAAGACTAAATGTTTTGGTGCTTGTAATTATAGTCCTTGTCAATTATTTAAAGAGGGCATTAAATGTGAAGTTGCTTCTGTTAAAGATGTGACTGCTACATTTAAACGGTGTGTATAGGGTGCTGACTAATGCATGCGTCGTCATGCACAAAAGCAGTTTTATTGCTGTTTGTGTGATTGTTCTTTCTACTTCTTAAATGTAAAGGCTGTAACAGCTATAAAGTGTTGAGACTGTAATATTTTTGTATTGCAGTAGCTGCACATTTTTAGCTGCCATAAAGTAACCCTTTGTTTTTGTATTGAATGACTAAAGATAGCTCAGTTTCGGTTGTTTGGCAGTTCCAAATCTACTGCTCTCAGGAGTATATCACGCACAATTGATACACATGACCTTTTTTTTTGCTTTCATTTAAACAAAATATGTTTTGCTTGTGCTGGGTGTGCAAACAGAACCTGTCAAGAGTATTGTGCGATGTAGCCGGAGAACAGAATAGCTGCAGGAGTAAATATCCCTCCAGATGTGGTACAGGCGGTCAAAACATGTTTTTTTGGATAGAGGACACGAGTTTCCTGGACAGCCTGTAGCTGTGAGCTGTGCTCTGTCACCCCACCTGGAACGCAGCTTGGCTGGAAGGGAAAGGGGGCCTGGAGATATTAGGAAAAACATGCGGTAGTAGCAGGGAACAAACCGGCGTTATCTCCCCTCCGCTCTGCTCTGGTCTGCACACACACACACACGCACACACACACAAAACACCAAACAGGAAAGGGACCGGGAAAGCGGTCAGCAACTTGTTCCCAGAGCTGGTAAAAACCACAACACCTGCTTTAGCTGTGGAAGTCAAAGTAGATCTGCTGGGTGAATTTAATATGGTTTGAGACTAATTTTTGTGTGGTGAACCTAGGATGAATCTGATTACTAGAAAGCTCATGTTGACATGGGCAGTGGGTCATGGAGCCACTGCCTATGTCCCACTGAGGACTATGTGTCCTAAGGCATTGACACATAGTCCTCAGTGTCAATGCCTGCACCTCTGGTGGTGGTGTTTGGGGGAGTGTTGGGATTGTTGCCTTCCGGGTGTTCCTGGACTGGTGGGTGAGCTGGCAGCCATGGTTGTGGGGCGTAAATGGACGGGGGAGGGATAGTGTACAGTCCATCAGCGCATTAGGGTGGACAACTGGGGATGGGCTGAGGGACTGGTGCATTTGCTAGTTCCTGTGGTTCTTGTTGGTTTGTGAGGTCCCTATGTCCTTGGCGACTATCTGGATGCTGACTGCATAGCTCTTATGCGTTCTCCTGGATTGCCTCAACCTTTCGGTGTCTTATGCAGAAGCCTTTCTTGTCAGGGAACTCTGGGGGTCCCTTGCTGTGGTCTCTGCTGTACTTGTGTGAGTGGGGTTGGGATGGGCCAGGGAACAACTGGGGAGTTCATTCCTAGGAGGGGTTTCAAGTTGCTGCCTCAGCACCCATACCTTTCCTCCTTCACATAAGCAACAATATCTTTTTGGGGCCTGGGCTATAACACCTTGGTTGCATGGGAGGAATTTATGGCAAGGCCAGAACCTTACAGGTCTAGAGGCTATCTGGCTCCTGCTATTCTTGGATGCTGAGTGTGTTGTTTAAACCCTTAACATTCTAACTTCCTCTCAATTTCAGATGACAAATTAGCATACAGATCTACAGCACACACACTTGCATAATCAAGAAGGGCAAAGGTCTTACTGGCACTGATTCACATTTCATTGTGCAATCTGTCAACCTTGACGGCAGAGGCAACCATGATTTAATTAAGTCAAACATACACTTAGGATAACATCAGGTGTCCTTTGTGAGCAAAAAATGCCATGGCGCAGATGTAGGTATCTAGTTTCTTCGTATGGCATGTCTGGAAGGTTAAGGAAGGACATTTGGAAACAAATAAATAAAATGAACTTGTTTTGGTGGCCTTTCTTGGTTGGTTGGATGTTCTCTTTGAGCAGCGGTTGCCCTGTCTACCTGGACCTAGACACGGGGTGACAAGGATTTATGATTGTCAGAGTCGAAGTCTTCCTTGACCAAAAATCTCAATTTAGGCATAGAAACAAGGTACTTCAAACATGAAAGAATACTAGCAACAACAGAGCAACATTACCAGATGTAATTCGAAAGCAGCATCCTCCTGCTCCTCCCCTAATGATGCACAGCTTGTAAGATGAGCTTGATGTGTCCTGATACTCTTAGATGTATCCCTTGTCCAATACACTTGAATCAAATGACTAAATTGCCACCTCAGCATAAAACCCTGTCCTACACTGTCCCCAAGGACTAAAGTTTAACACACCTGATAACGATCAGAGCCTATTCACGCATAATAATGACCCAATTAAACATAAGACCTAAATCCAATCAAAAATAGGTTTTTTCCAATGCTATCCCTACAATCTGAATGAGCTGGAAGGTGGTTCTATAAAATATCCGTGGGGTTGAATACAAATGCAGGCAGCATTTTTATTTTTAATTGCCATGTTGCAGTTGTAAAGTAACAAAATGAGAACAAATTCAGTGAATATTTTTGTCAGACACAATCCAGCATTTGACCACATCTATCTGTGCCTGCACATTAGTGTTAGATACAAATTACATACATTTTTCATAATGTTCAGCTTTTGAAGCTTGACAATGTGACACAAACGAAAACACTGAGGTATTGTGTAACAGTGGCAGCTCAATCGATTCATCCAAAGCTGTAAAACAATCAGGCAAGGGTTTTCTACCTTTTATGGTGACCTTAAACACCTTTGTGATTGGACGGCAAAGCATATGACCGTTGCAATAGATCGAAGCATTATTGACATGTCACATTGATTCCCAGCTGTGCTCAGGCCTGCAGGGACACCTATGTTACTCCTCAAGAAATGCAAGTCTTCACTCCAATGCTTTAGGTTCTCATTAAGAACCTTTGCAGGCGACGAGGTAGCGTGACAGCAAAACTGTATTAAAATGTCAGAGAAGTGAATGGTGTGGAGATCATTTTAGGACTAATAGAGTTTGGTAAAATCCCGCTGTCAGCAGCGTATACCAGATCCCCATCTAGCGGTTCTGTATGTTCCATAGCTTCCATTTTAAAATATTGACAGCAGAAATCAGCACTTTAGAAACATTTCCTCCCTCCCAACCCTGAAGGGTTTGTGCAAATCAAACCATCATATATCATTGTTGTCACATGAATAATAAATGTGCAATATATCAAATCATTTGATAATGTGTGAGTCATACATGTGGAACATCTCGCCTGCTATAGATGGCGGCACTTGTTTATTTTCAATAGAGCGTTATTGCGCTGTGGTAAAATTTACTGGCTATGGCACAAAAGCTGTCAAGAATATGGTTAATTAGCCCCGGACTCAGAAAGTAGGCCAGACGCTGTTTGCAGATGAATATGTTATTGTTTCTGTTCTAATAAAGCAGAGACGACTAACCAATGCATAAGGTACAAACAGTAACCTGCTTATAAAAAAAATAACACAAGTAGTTATGTCAAGAAGAACCATAATTTATCCTTGTGATCATTTTAATTGCAGGACAATGATGAGATTTTGCAGCATTTTTACTTCATTTCTTTTTTTTTTTTTAATTCCTAAAAAGTACACAAGCTAACTTTTTTAAAATCATTTTTAATAAACCTAAACATGCATTCTGGGAATTCCCAGCCCAGAAACTCTTGTTTTGTGCATATGCAGATACGAGCTGAACGAATATCTGCAAATAAGTGGACCCAGAAAGTGTGTGTGTGTGTGTGTGTGTGTGTGTGTGTGTGTTTGAACATGTTTGGAAAGAAAACAATGGGATCTTGGAAGAAAAAAAAAATCCCTCAAGCTAAAATTTACTCTTCCTGTGAGTGTTTTCACATTTCCTAGCTGAAGGAGCCTGGAAGGTTGCAGATACTCTTGTAAGTGGAACGCATGTCGTCAGGGATCTTGTGCAAGTCTAATTAAAAATGTGCACATGATTTGACGCATGGAAGCAAGAGTCATTTGGGAAAATATGGGCAATTTAAACCAAAATAACTTAGATTTGTCTGAATGTGTATCTTTTGTTGCACAACATAGACAGCGAGGGCACTAAGGGGGAGAAATAGACACCCTTAGTGGATCCCCAATGGCCGCCTGTGGCCAGACAGAGCCTTATATGACATTCAATAGGACATCCTTTCATTTGCTGCACGATTTATTTATTTATGTCACTCCCAACTCCTCCCCACCCTTTTTCTTTTTAAATATGACAAAATCATCCTAACATAAAACTCCTAAAATTTTGGTTTGATTGTGCAACCATAAGTTGACCCCATCTGGAAATCAGTTTGTTTTTTTTTATTTTTATAAAACTTTCTGGAAGCACCCTGAACATATATGAACAACATAACAACGGTTATGTTGTTTTTCTCCAAATGTCTGGTTTGCAAAATAAAACATAGTCCCCGGAGGACTATTGCACAAACTGTTTAATGGGAATGCGACGCTCGACCCAATAATAACAACCAAACATAACTCAAACCTCTGATAATTTTTATAGCAAGCAATGACAGGTACATGAATAGTATGTTTTATAAGAACAATGACGCCTGGCACATGTATTACAAATGAGATAACATATCAGGGGGGGTTTTCCAATTTCTTCTACAATGCATTCTTCATGATATTACCAACGTTTGCAGATATGCGTGACTGGCGCGATATCAACCTGCATGCATGCAAGCGTTCGCTCTGTGCCCCAGATAGCAGGGATGGCAAGCGTGGAAAACACAGATGGCCGCTCCTTTTTGCTTCTTCCGCCAGACCTGTGTGACCTTTTTACACAGAGATAACAGGGCGGTCTCTTATCCCCAACACCCCCCTGCCCACTCACGCCCCCCCCCCTCTTCCTAAGAACAGCCAGGCCTGGCAGCTCAGACGGAGGACTTCCTCTGTTCGAGCTGTCTGATGGAACAATATCAACAGCGAGTGCCACAGCCTTCCTCCTGTGTCTCCAGTGGGCTTTTGTTTTGGAATTATTAGCTTCTTTCTAATCATGACGGATCTCTGACAGACAGGAAATGAGAGATATATATTAACGCAAGGTCTCTGAGAGGGAGGGAGACGAATTTAAAAACCTATTTTCATCCAGCTATTTCCCACTTACATGTTATCGCTGATTCTTTTTTTTTTAATTTTTTTACATATTAAAAATGAATAACAATTGCAGAAATTTGTCCGATGTTGATTAAAGTTATGGTTTAGGATTTCTGAAGTGAGTTTCTATTAAAAGGTTATAAGCAGTTCATAGCTCATCGTCAGTAGATAACTCCCATTATGTCTTGACTATAAATCCACATTAGTTCGTTCTAGTGGCTCAAGCTAGAGCGAACCAGCTTGAGCCACTGGCCAGTTCGTTCCAATAGAACAAATAGACTGTTTACGGTCCAATAGAAACCGTGAATAAACGGCTTCCTACGTAGACCGGGCTCTACGAAGGATGCAGCCCCTGAATTCAAACACAGCTAAAATCGAGGTAGAAAGTTGTGCGCACCCATAAGTCTTCGTGTGTGAAACAAATTCTGAGAACAAAAAATTGTAAAGACGTTACAGTCATATCAGCGTCATGATGTAAAAGAAAAGTTGTATAAAACAAAAACCTGTGAAATAATGTTCACTGAAACTTCAATCAATTTATATTTTAAATAAAGTAGAAGATAGTGCACCAGGAATGATCTTCCTGCCTGAAACATGTGGAATGGAATAAGAATTTCTAATATAAAGTTCTTCTAGGCAGGCTAGATATAGGAAAGCAGTTGAAAAAACAAAAATTATTATGAGTCTAAGCAAACTATCATATATATATTTTTTTTACTGTAGCTCACTTTTCTCTCTTACAAGGAAGGTTTTAAATGTTCTTGTGTCAGGATGTGTTTCAAGCAGGAAGATCACTGGTGTTGGACCGCCTCCAGGCTCCATTGTCTCTCAATACAAACTTTAACACAAACGGTGTACAGTTCATATAATAGCACTTCCATAATCCACTATGAAATTCTGAGACTGGATATGTTTCTTAAGTTGATGGTATTCTTCAGGTGATCTGCCCCAAACATTGTTTTGTGTGTGTGAATTCAGTGTTTGTTATTGTGTCATCTCTTCCTCTCCGTTATCTTCTCCTCAAGTCATTGACTGCTCTTGTGATTTTTCCTGCAGCTGGACAATCATTTCCCCGGAGAGCATTGACGAACCGTTCTGTCAACCATCCTGTGTTTCTCTTTTTATCTCTTTCTCATGAGGCACACCCAGGGGACACAGGTGGCCAAGCTGGCCTGTCCCTCTGCTCACAGATTCTGCTGAGCTGTTTGCAGTCGAGGGCTCTTGTGGATTCTTGTGCACTGTGTGTGCCTCAGGGGGATGGGGGGCTCGGTTGTGAGATTGGGGGGGTGGAGGGGTGCTAATGTGCTACACATACAAACTGGTGGGATTTTTTTTTTTTTACAACATCAGCGGGGGCAAAGTCCGGTCAATTATCATTTGCGGAGACTGTGGAACCACTACCCTGTGGAAATATGCTTCAGCATGTAAACCTGATCATGTGGAAAATGAAAGACAAAATCTTCCCATACTTAGATTAATGGCTCTAATGGAAGAGGCTTTGACCCAGATATCCTAAAAACAATTTAGTTTTATGTTTTTTGAATCAAGAACTTGAAACTATTAAATATTATCCATTAAATTATTGTTATATCATGACTCAATCTTAACAACAAATTATTTGGTGGGGAAAATTCAGTTGAACCAATCAAATAAAGTGAAATCAAACTCTAGATTTTGGTTTACTACTAATTATACTTTCAGTCTTTGTGTGTTCGCCAACAGAAAATAATGAGACTACCATTGTTTTATGAATACAGCCGTTTCAAAAAATAATGATACTCCATTGAATATTCAGTTCTTTAAGAAGGAGGTAAAAGAGAAGATTATCTTGGTGTTGCTTCAGCCCAGTTCTTAATGGATTTACTAAAGGTACTTCCTTTCTTTAGTTTTTCCGATCCTTTTGCTCTGGAATCAGCTTCCACCTTTGGTTTGGATCAGTTGGACACACTTTAAGATTTTAAAACATGACTTAACATGTATCTCTGTGTTCTGCCCTTTAATTTGTTGTAAAATAGGTTTTTAGTCTCAGTCTACCAAGTCTTTTATTTTGAAGGTCACCATGGGCATGTGACAGGAAGTCAGCCATTTTCTTTAGTTTTCGCTCAGCCACACATGAGGAAGTTCATCTTTTGTGATCTGCTTTCCGTTTATGCCATCGACCTCATTGCCTGTAAGTTTTAATATTCAGGAGTAGATTTTATTTAATGACATATTGCTGAAGAATGTTTATAGTAAATGTAAAATTTGATTTCTGCGTGATGTCTATGGGTTCATGTTAATTTATTTCAAACATGTCATGCTAATTTTCTGTGTTTTAACTTTTTCTAATGATGCTAAATTAAAAGTAGCTATTTTATTTCCATCCTACAGTTTTACTCCATGGTTCGCCTAGGTGGGACCCATGTGGGGTAAAGGAGGGCTGATATATGGGTCCCATATGGGTTTGTCCGCGGGTTTGTCCACGATGGCCCCACATGGGTTTGGCCAAGTAGGGCCACAGCCCACATGGGCCCTAAAAACATATGCTAAGATAAAAAAAAGTTCATCAAGACAAAGAACGGT
>NW_015114366.1:138980-140096 GCF_001443285.1 Poecilia latipinna | reverse complement strand
GGTGATCGGTATCGGTGATCGGTATCGGTGATCGGCCCTCATGGGTGATTGGTATCGGTATCGGGAGGAAAAAACCTGATCGGCACATCTCTACTTTTTATGTGTAATCAGGGTAAAATTATTTCTGACATATTTTTTTTTTACAATGGAAAATGTTAAGTACAACACAAAGTATTCATCTTTTAATAACCAAGCTTTTATTATGAGTAGAACCATGTCTATCCAGAAACTTTTACTGAAAAGCAGAATTTGCTACAATGAATAACATCCCTTTCCTACAAAACAAGGTCTACTATATTTATTGGACTAGTTTTTTTTGTGACCTTGGCCCACGAGTACTTTTGACTCCTGTGTGATAAACAGTTTGGACACCTTTGCCTTAAAGAAAACTAGAAATTGTTATCTTCCTGGTGCTAATGCTAGTGAACTATTGCTCTAAAACAAACACCTGCACATGACTGGAGTTAGGGGGAAGACTTGCAGACTGTTGAGTGGGTACAGCTGGCTGTTTGGAAAGAAACATGAACACTATGAAGGGGCTGGCAGTGGAAACAGTGGAGAGGATCATAAAACTCCTTAAAATCAATACAGAGTGTTGATAGATGTCAGTGTTTGAGTGAACTATAGGTAATCGGCAGGAGTAAATGGATTTATACACAAAAAATGGATGTTTGGATAAAAACGAAATTTGATGAGAAGTCCTGAATAGGTCACGAAGGTGTTGAAGTGCTAGTTTGATGCCAGTCCAGTGAGACTTCTAAAGGTAAAGGACCAGGGCAGAGCGAAGTCCTCAACACTGCTGGAAATGCACACAAACACACATTTCTCACGCCAACAACCAAAAGCAAGGTTTGGCGAAAGCCACGAGGGAACCTGGAGCCTGATTGATAAAGAACAATGTTTTTCTCTTTATTTAAACACATTGAAGCTCCAAGTCATTGTCCTTAAGGATAATGATTTAGTATAAATTTGGCCACTCAGCATTTGATAATGATGCAAGTGGATGTTTTTTTGTAGTTTCTTTAGAATGAGATTTTCCTATGACAAGTTTGCATTTTCCTAAACAAAAGATGTTAAGTATTAGAGATGTGCCGATCAGGTTTTTTCCTGCCGATA
>NW_015114366.1:115833-134235 GCF_001443285.1 Poecilia latipinna | reverse complement strand
ATCGATCGGCACACCTCTAATAAAAAGTCTTCATGTGCATCAACCATCTGTGCGGGATGGGTCAAATTTGGATCGTTCTTTAACTGCAGTTGAGGTCACATTTTGGACATCTTTGATCTGACATGTCAGTTAAAATTTTTTAAAGGACTTTACATTAATGGATAGGTTTCGCTAACCCATTTCTGATTGTATTAGAACTTGAAAAGGGGATCTGAGGAGGAAAAAGTTGGAAATCCTGATCCGTGACTGACAGAATGCATTTAAACTCCATTGTTATTAAAATGACAATGGAGTATTTTTTTTTTATTCCATTGTTTTTAAATCAACATTAAGCAATTCCAATTTCTCTACTTGAGCAGAAGAAAAAGACTGAATATAAAAAATGACATGTCTTAAAGTACGCTTTTCAAAGCTTCTATCAGGGTTTGAGAAGTCATTTCTTTGAGTTCCTCTATATCAATAACAATACAATTCCCATGATGCCTCATCTCACCTGCATGTGTAGCTGAGGTTACGCCTGACGCTCCTTTTGAAGAAGCTCTTGCAGCCTTCGCAGGTGAACACACCGTAGTGTTTTCCGCTGGACTTGTCCCCGCACACCACGCAGTCCACCACGCAGGCCTTGTCCTCGTCCCCGGCCTCCATGTCGCTGCCCCCCGCTTGCGGAGACCCGTCCTCCTCCTCCCCCCGCAGGTAGCCCTTGTCCCCCAGCCCGTTGGTGCCCCCGTTGGGATCTCCCCAGCCCCCACTCACCATGGCCATCGCTTGGTTACGGAGTCAGCGCGGAAGAAAATGGGGCCAGGCAGCCGAGGTTTCTGGAAGCGGTCATAAAAACCCAGAGTCCGGACGGTGGTGTGTGTTCTCCCCTTTCTACCCGGACTGGTTTAACCTCTTCAGCTACCCTCCGTCTTCATTTAGTGGCTAATTCAAGTTAAATATGCAGAACTAGGGGAGGAGGGGAAGTCTGCAGGCTAAATAAGCAGTGCTGCCAATGTTTTAGTGGTAGAAATGAGGCCGTTTGGTTGTAGAAAAGAGAGTAGCTCAGTCCCCGCCCACTCCACTATGACCTGGAAACAGTGTGGAGTCACTGGGGCAACTTTTAGTTTGGCATTCCTTTGGATTTTAACACCTCTGCTGTTCTCCTCCGGTTCGGTGTCTTTGTGTCGTTCCGTCCGACGGGGAACACACTGCAGACCAACAACCTTTAACAGGAGACACAGAGTTTAGATAACAGTTCCCAGAGACAGACAGCTTCAGAACAGGCTGAGGACACGCGGGAGGGACGGCTGGCAGTCAAACTGTTGTTCTGTGTCTCTCCGTTTCATCAGTAGTAATGGCTGAAAAAGGACCTCAGCGCGGCTCGCCTTAGCACATGCCTGGAGAGCATTTGACCGCCCGTCTTAAAGCAGCCCACCCCGCACACACAGACATTATTATTTTAAATAGAAAATATGCGAGCTTACCTCAGTACAAACGGCTGTGCTTTTCTAGCTGAAGACGAAGAAAGTCGTTTTGTGTGTGTTTTCTTTATTATTATTATTAGTTAATCGGGTTAGATCCTCCTTCCGACCAGTGAGACCGAGAGCTCTGCTCTAATGTTCCGCAGCCATCCACTCTGAAGAACAAGCAGCATCGTGAGGACATCAAACACACGCAAAACGCCACTTTTCGTCTGATCGCGGGCTTCTTGTCTTCTTCTTCTCCCTTCTTGTTGAGGCGATGCCGACTTGCAGATGCTGCTGCGGCGGTGGATAAAGGCGACGCGGACCGCCCGCGGCTCGTACTCGCATCCAAAACACTCAATCAGATCATGCACACAAGGAAGTGCAGCCTTTCCACTGGTATTGGCTGCTGTCTGAGTCGGCTCGGCTCTGACAGGATCCTCGGGCTACTTCCTCCCTCACACAGAAAAAATAAAACAAAAACAAACGGAAAAAAAAAATCAGGTTGAAGGAGAGCTTCTTGCTCTAATTCCTGTGGATGCTCTTCAGGCTTCTTCCTTAGTCCTTTGTCAGTGCTTGCCCACCAAGAACTAATGACTTGCGGCCTAGCCTTGCATGCTGTTTTACCTCTGTGTGTATGTGTGTGAAGCCTTTTCCCCCCCTGGCTCAGGGAGAGGGGGTGTGTGTTAAGAAATGGGTGCTCCTCTTACCCCCCTCTCCTCCTCCGTCTCTCTCTGGTTCTCAAATCAGATTATGAATTGAAATGCCCAAGAAGCAAAACACTGTTTGGATTTCACTGCATTTTACCTTTTTTCCCCTTCCAACCTATTTGTGTGTTAGAGAGAGATCCAGCAAATAGAGGCACAGGGAGGGTTGCAGAAGTGTATGCAGAGGGGGAGGGGGTAGTCTGCGTGTTTGTGTGTGTGTGTATGTGTGTGTGTGCTCCCAGGGATTTGACACTGCTATTCAAGCCCTGTGGTTACCATGGTGCTGGCTGCCTTATATGGCCATCAGAGTCAAAGAGCAAAATAGAGTGGGCTGTGTGGGTCAGCATGCATGCACAAACACACACACACACACACACACACACACACAGAAGAAGAATGTGGAGGGTATCTCTCCTCAGAGATGCAGAAAGCCTGACCCCAAAGGCCTCACAAACTGCTCCAGCAACATCAGATTACTGCAAAACCCTGCAATGGGAAAACACAACCTCCTGCCTGGTGTTTGTGTTCTGTTGGACGTGAATGCTTCACTCTAATCACAAATCACACAGAACTTTACTTCTCAACCCCCCCCCACCCTCTCCCCCTCCAGCAGAGTGGCTCATCTTCTGCCTGCAGACTGCTTCCCTTCTGCTGTGTTGTGAGAGAAACTAAAGGTTATCACGACGTGGCCGGCTGCGTATCTCTCAAAAGGCCCCTCTGTCTCAGCACTTTGTAAAGCGCGTGGTGATTTGTGTTTGAGGTTAACCCAAGAGGTCAAGCTGACTTTCACACACTCTTCGCCACGCTAAAAGCCCAGGGTCAAATGCAGATAAAGGAGAGGGGAAGACGCACGGCAGCCCAGGATAAGAGCTTTAAGAGATAAGAGATGAATCTGCTTGTAAATGTGCAGCTTACTAGGCTGGAGGAGGAGAAGGACTCATGATGTAGTCAGTATCATGAGCGGTCCGCCATATGCATCTGGTCGTTTCAGCTGGTGGTCAGTCAGGGATTTTCTTTTCTTTTTAAAGGCACACCCAACTATCGCCACTTTTATGGCATTCCTAAATCCAAATCCAGCTTCATCCCCTGCAGAGCTCATGGCGAAGAGAAGCTTTGTCCAATCTATTGGGCTGCTAATGGGTCATCAGGGGGTTGTCTGTGTGTGTGTGTTAATTGGAGAAAATCTGTTTAATTAGGCCTCTGTGCATGCTTTTGTCACTTCTTGTGTTGAAAATGATTAGGGTTGTCAAATAGACGGTAGTTGTGAAAGACAGACTGTTTGTGTGTGTAAGAAGAACAAATATTTAGCAAGACTGTAAGTTAGGTTTTAAGTCTGAAAAAGAAAACCATGTTATCTGATGACTTGTGTATTTCATAGTAGTCACAAATAATCATCTACTGTAACCGTAACACTGGCTTTAAAACATGTTGAAGATGACAGAAAATGTTAAAAAGACTCAACAGTTAAGGAGTTATTAAAAGGATTATCAGAAGAAAGTCTGTTTTCTCTACAAGGATAATAGCAGCATAGCTTGAGCTTTTTAAAAAATTTATATTTTAATTTATACACAAAAATCTCATGAACAAGAGAGATCTGCTATATACATCAGCAACAAAAAACATAACGACAATAATGATACAATATACTTTACACTTCTAAAAATCCATACCATACAGATGTTGTCAACAGAAGTGTTTTCACTGATAACAAATACAAATTTATTAAATCCCTTTAGTTGGGTGCCAAACATGAACCACACCCTTTAGAGGGTGTGGTTCATTTTTCACCTTCGCATTTTTAAGTTGTTTCTGATTTAATTTTTTTTTTCTATACTCAGTTTATAAGTTACAACAAAGCACTGTGTGTCAGCTTAGTATTGGTAAGTTTCGTTCTTCCTGTGTGTCAATAATTACCTGCCTTGGCGATGCACTGCATGCTCTTTGACAGTGGATGATTTTAGATTCTCCTTGATTCACTCTTAATGTTTTGTTTCTGGAAATGTGCTGGTGTGAAACCAATAAATAACCCTACCAAAACAGAAGGAGGATCAGGGTTATTTTATTAGGACAAGAACCACAATCCCTGGCAACATGGTGCATGTAAAATTTCAGAAAATGTACTCTAATGAATTCTAATGTTTGAGCCCGTTTTTGCTTCTAATTTTACTTACAAGAGAAAAGAAACTGATGATGCAATGTGTAGTTATGTGAGTTGTTGGGTTGGGACAAAATGGAGGGCAGAAAGTTGCAGAGGGCCAATCTGACCTGAGGCATACTGAGGCAGAAACTAATCCTTCACATCATAGCGCTGCTGCTGTCACCAGTCACTTTTTAGCTCTACTTTAACCCTTAACTCTCCATGTTCCATGTTCGTCATTTCTATTTGCTGAATGCAAATAGAAATGAGAGAAAGAAAATGGATCAGAACTCCAGAAATTATTTGGTGAAGCTTGTGGAAGGAACCCAAAACATTTGACCAAAGTCATACAGTTCAAATGTAATGACATCAGCTACATACTGAGGAAATGTATGTCAAATTCAGATTTTGAGGACATTAATACATACATTTTTGAAAGATTCTTTCTCTCATTATTATGGCATTTAGCTAATAGAAATAATTTTGGTAATTATTGAAAATAAGAAAAGTTTGGTCTGATCTAGACAGTGAGAAAAAGAAGTGCATGTGTCTTTATCAACTCCTGGTTCATTTATTGTGTAGTTATTTATTTTTATAAAAATTTTTGTTCTCTAAACCTAATACTTTTCTACTCCTACTTAAGTATTCTTACTTTGGATGACTGCATTTCAGTCAAAATACTCAAGTATTTTGACTGAAATGTATCAAGTAGTAATACTACTTTTACTTGAGTGTATATATATATATATATATATATATATATATATATATATATATATATATATATATATATATATATATGGTATGTACATTTTTGCTGTTCTACTCATCTCTGGTTTTTAATGTCAGATATGAACTTCACTTTAAAGCTGATACCAGGTCTGAACAGGCCTTTAGGTAAATTAGCTCAGTGACCTGAAATAAGCATTATTAGTGCGCTTGCATCAACAATCACTTCCACCCTAGTTCAGGTGGAGCCAGATGTTACTGATGTCTCATACTTGTGTTACTCATTCCAAAACCACAACAAAAAACAATAATAATTGAAGACACAGAAGTTGTGTTGCTGTTGAGTTGACTTATCACTACTTTACTGATAGGTTATGTCTACCTCATGCAAAGGAGCAATAAAGTTAGAGAGGTTCAAAATACGTTTGAAAAAGAGCCAGACTCTTTGATGTCTTTTAATAAGGAGTCTCTAGGCTAGAAGCTAACTATATGTCCAGTTTTCAGAAAAAAAAATAAAGTTGTCCCTCAAGGCCTAATATTAGGCTGTTTTGTTTTCCAGTTTATAAAAAGATTGGAAAGAATTTAGATGACAGTATAATTTTTTTCAGTTAGCTTTACTCTGAAACAGACTGATGATGAGCGCCTCATCTCAATCCAATGGAAGTAGAAATACCAAATACCTTGACCTTATCAATGCCTTTTTCTTCACAATATCAGTACAATATTAACACAAATGTTATTTTTCTTTTATTCCAGAGTGTTCCAAACACCTTTCATGTAGTGTCTCTCAAGTTGGCTTCCCCATAGAGTTCTGAATTGTTTCTGAACTTGGTCGACCAGCTTATCATATATTTTGCAACTTGGCCAAAGAATAATCTTCAAATTTGATAAAGCTTGATGCTTTTATCACTCTGGGAGAGTTCAAAGGTAATTTAAACTCAGATTTGTGATGCCTGTAGAATAAGTTATGTTTCATAATGGTTTAATTCAAATTTGATCAGTATAGAGGTTGGAGTATAAAGGTTGGAGACTATTGTTCCAACTTGAGTGTGCTCATCAGTCAGTGGGACTGGCTTTGTGTGGTCAGTATAAACTCAAACCAGTTAACTCCAGTTGTGCCAAGAAGAGGGATCAGACATACAGATCCACTCAATAAAATAGAAAATTATTGAAAAGTCAATTTATTTCAGGAACTTTATCATTAAGTGAAACACATTGAATAGATTAATTACACACACATGGATGTTTGAAAGTATTTATTTCTGTTAAATATGATGATTTTCCACTTACAGTCATTGAAATCATGACATTTAAAATTAGAACATTACATCAGACCAGTAAAAAAAGTAGCCTTAAAGAAAAGTTTGTATAATTCCTTTTTAAAGGATGTTTATTTTAAATAGTATTTTTAATCTAACATATAATGTATACTAATAGATTGAATATGTCTGTAAATGGTTATGGTAGAGGTTCAAATTCCTAAAGAATTTCCAACCAACTGTCAGTGAAGATTCATATGTTTGAGCCTGTATGCTTTTAGGCAGAATAAATTGTACAGATTCTTCCAGCACAGGAAAAAATTCACAATAAATGGATGTGCCTGTGTGTAACCAAATCTTGTTTTTAAAATTCACCATCATTTGAGATGTTTCTAATAAATGTAAATCAGGTAAAATTATGAAGTTAAAAAAAGTTATGACAAGCTACACCATGTAAAAGTATCTATGGCCAAAATGAACAGTCACAACCAGCAAGACATAAAACAGCGGCGCCTGGTATGTGCATGCCCATCAGTTATTTAACATGTTTTACACTCACTGCTGCTGCTGGGAAACTAAATATAGAAATAGCTGCAACAAAGAAAATGAGTAATAAATAATAAATGAAGAAAAGGAATAAAGCAAGCTATTGGGCATAGATATGGAATTACATTGGGCTTTTAGATGGGGATGAAAAGAAAATAACTGCTGCAAAAAAGACTGTTTCATTCCCACCTCTCTCTTTGCTTTAGAAACAGTTGATTTGGGTGTTTCTTGTGGAAAGTTGGACATTTAGTGGACATTTAGAACTAAAGGGCAAGTTTGGCTTTCCAGCTAAAACTAGTTCCAGAGAACATTTGATCTCTTTAAAAAAATCTCCTGCTGATAAACTAACATAATTAATGTTCCATTTCAGAGCTTTGGTGTTTCAGCCTTTTAATCTGTTGCCTGTCTCTGAACTGGAAGCTGCCATCAGATCTTTTTTTTTTACTCCATGTTTTCATGTGTGGGCGTAACGCTGGATACTGTGGCAGTAGGACGTTTCTTCATTCCTTCTTTCTTTGCTGGGAGCAACAGAATTTCCAGCTGTTGGTTCAAAGGTCACGGCTTCAGAAACACGTAATTTGATAGAAAATTGTCTGATCTTTTCCTGTATGTTAATAATTGAAAGTCAGTGTATATTTTACATGATGCTGTATCCCAATTCAGCATCTCAAGAGTGTTTGGGATGCCTCATTCTGTCCAGCACAGTCCACTGCACAGGCAGTCAGTCTGCCCTCCTGCAGGGTGGAAGGTACATTAGTTTGATTTACACACTCAAAAACCAGTTTTGTTTATTTGTTTGGTACCAGAGTTTTCCCGGAACATCTATCTGTTTCCAGGTTTTTAATGTTGTTTACCTGTATTTCTCCAGCTCAGAAACATTTTTGGTGGTTTGGACATTATCTTACCCAGGAGAACCTCTAAGTTTTATCAGTTCTCATAACTCCTAGTTCGTGTGGCCTGTCGTTTTCTCTCCTTCTTCAGAATCCTGGTTTGGTAAGCAATCTCTGCATTCTTCTTTGTGAAGTGTTCATTCACAAACACATCTGTGCCCTCAAGTTTTTTTTTTTTCTTTTTTTCAGTTTTGTGTTTTGTACTCAAATCAAACGATGATATTTGATCTTTTGTTCTGTTTGTCTGAGTTTGTATTTTGCTTTATCCAGCATTGTGTTACAAGCAGCAATGCCTTTACTGCTGAAGAACTTGATGTGTTGCTGCTCAAGAGAAAATAGTTCCTCCGGTGGTGTGTCTTCCCCTTTCTACTCTTCTGCTGCTGCCCTTGTGTGTACGTATGTATTTCTGAGCTGTTTCTCAGCTCTTCTATCTTCTCCTTTTCTTTGATAATTGTTTTCAGTTGTTGAATTTCTCCAATAAAATGCATCAGACTTGTTTGTTGCTTCACCACCGTGCTCAGTTATTTTCACATGGCATTCGATGTTAGCTTTAGTTTTTCCATGCCTTTTGTCAAACTTGAAGCCATTTTTGCTGGTTGTTAGCTGCTGAGAATCCTGGTAGTTCACCAGGCCTAAAAAGTGATTAAATGTTGAAAAATAGCAGAAATGACCAAAACCTCAGTATTTGCTTGGCTGTTTAGTCATAGTTCATATATTGAGTAGATTTTCACTAGGTCAGATCTTAGCAGCCCCTCCTAGCCAGTGGCTACCTTAGCTCTCCTGTTATTAGAAAATGTCATTATATTTACTCTGTAAATCTTGAAACACACTTCAAAGGAATTCGATGGCACACTTTAAACAAAATTTTATCTTATTCAGTTAATCAGCTTCTTTTTCTGCCAATTGAATTTATATTAGTTCCAAATTTCAGCAGCTTTGAGTTGCCAGGCTTTAAGTCTGCAGGGTGGGTCATTAGACCTCACCTGTTGGCAGGTCTAGGAATGAATTAAGTCAACTTTTCAGCCATTAAAGTTAACCCTTCCATGTACAATGTTCTGCCAGCCTCAGCCCCAGATATCCCCCAGTGAAACTCCCAGTGAAACCCGATCTCAGCTGCATCAGCATGTAGGAAAAATAAAAAAGACTTCTTCACTCACAGTGGTCAAGGAGAGCCTGTGGAGCCCTCTCACAGGCGTGGCATTGTCGTCACGCTCTGATGGATGTCAGATGTTTAGACTTGCAGTGACAGCTTCACCCTGAGACCATGGTGACCTTTGACCCCAGAGGAATGGACAAACCTGGTAACAAAAACAGAGGCCTTTTGTGCAGGTCAGAGGGAAAACATCTACTGCGCTCAAGACACAGAGACACAAGAGGGATTGACCCTCCAGGTTTCTCTTCGGCATTTGGTGGGAACGCTCGGAAAGCCGCTGTACCTGACGATGTCCAGAGTAAAGATCCTTTTTCCCACACGCTGCAGCAGCCCAGCTATTTCTGGGCTAAGCAGGAACATGGATTTGTACTGAATCCAATTAATCGGGTTTCATATGTAGTAGAAAAAGCCATGTTCGGACCGTTTCCTGTGTATAAAAACTCATCTTTCCAGTCAAATTATATTCTTTCTATTTCAGGATTAAATTCCCATCATGCTCCACTGAAACATTTTACATTTTAGAACTTATTTTGTTACCTTTGTTACCATAACCTTAGCAAAGTTTGGCAAGACTTTGCTAAGGTTATGGTTGGTATTAGAAATCATGGACTTTTCATGCATTACTTTGCTGATGACAAACTATAAGAAACTGTAAAATTTGAACTAAAGCAGCTGATATTGTTTGGAGTGGATACTGAGCCAGAACGCTGACTGAAGTATTTTCTTGGCTTTTTATTTTGAGGTGTCATTTGTAAAGTTACACAGTCAAACTTCACAAATGACACAGCAATAATTTTGTTTTCTTTTTTTAGTCCCTCATAAGAGAAAGAAAACAGGAGTTTCATTCATTTCTAAATGCACCATTTTCAAACAAAATAATGAATTACCAAGCTAAATATTTAGCTTATGCACAAAATATTTAGCTATAGCAATCTAAATATTTAGGTACAATCTGAATATTTAGTTAACAAACTAAATGCTTAACTCGGTAATTAAATATTTAGTTTGGAACTGTGACATTTGTAAATCAAACAATGGATAACATGGTGAAAATATGGCTCTTGAAAAATGCTCATACAATTTTTTTTTCTCTAATGAAAAGCTCAATAACCCAAATTATTGCTGCTAATATTTCACTGTGTAACTTTACAGACAGCTCGCCATAATATTTTGCTTTTCTTTCCAGCTTCTTTTGTTAACATTACGTTTTTATTTGTTTGTGTAGAGTACCTGGGCTGTGAGTACCATTTCAACTGTCCCATTAAAATAAATACTGAGAAAAACCATGGAGTCTTCAATGCTTATTTTCTCTGGACAAGCTGGAAGAGAGACAACAGAAAGCAGACTCTTTCTACATAGAGCATGAACTGTGCACCAGATTGTTTATTTGTCTTTGTTCCATCTGGCTGAGAACTTCAGCCCGTCTCCAGTCTGTGTGTCCCTCAGTACAGAGACGCCTTTCTTCAGGCCTGAACGCCCAGGTGTGATTTGGGAAACCAGATACTGTGGAGCAAAGCAACAATAAGTCAAATCACTGGAGGGAAGCCTTGTGGGTTTATCCCACTAATATTATTGGTGAATTAGTTTAATTATAGACGGATTGAGATATTATAAAATACAATGGCCAAAACTTTCAATTCTGAATATTTCAATAGATTAATTTTGACAAGGAAAACCAATATGCTTTCATCAAGAAGTTGCTCTTTCACATGCTAAGAAAAAACTAATCTAAAACTGTTGAAGCAAAACTCACTCGACACTAAAACATGCAGGGGAAACATTTTTTGCAGAAATCATAAATGAAAACATGAACAATGCTCCAGCCTTATTTGCAACAGCTGACAGGCTCACAAACCTGAACTCCACTCTAACACGGCCTGCAGGGATTTTACCAACTTCAATGAAGAGAAAATGTAGAAATAATAGAGGTAAAAAAAAAAGGGCTAATCTGCAAATCTGTACCTTATCTAATATCAATTCTGTTCCCAAACATAAAAAATGCAGAAAAAAATAACGCTTAGAAGAAACTATAAATCAATTAAGCTGAAGTTCCTACAACTTTCCTTAACAAAGTCCTGCCTGTCATTGCTTCTGATGTGATTATGAATCCCTCTCATCTTATTGTTGGTTTTGAACCATAATAAATTTTCATTTATTATATTTATACCATTGACTAACTTATTGGTGTGTGTGGTGGATGCCCTTACCACCACCACATAGTGTTAGTATTGATTTCTTTATTAGTATAGTTTATTTCATTTAGACATATATTTTCTCATGGGTGCACACTTTAGTGAATGTCTGTCTGAATGGTTAATTTATACTTGTTTTTGTTTGAGGTGCCACTTATAGGAACCAGCTGGTGGAGGAACCTGGAGTAAACCATCTACAAATTTCTGAAAGACTGAAGAGGGAGACTTCAAGTTTTTATTTAATTTTGTCACTTAAATATTCACTTATTGTTTGTGCTAAGTTAAAGTTATTTTGCTTTATTTGTTTATAGAATCCTTTAGTTAATTTTGTATTTATTTGTTCTTTTGTTTGGTCAGACATCCCTCCTGTGGTAGATTTGGGTTTCTCCTCCCCTATTTAAGCAGCCTTTGTTCTTTGTTTGGTAGGTCAGTTTTGTTTGTGTTTAGTTAGAGTTCAGTTGACCTCAGTTAATTTGGATCCAAATTTGTTTATCTTTTGATTTATTCTTGCTTTAAATTTTTATGCTTTGTTGATGATTTTTTGAAGAATTAAATTGAAGCCTTTTTCTACTTTGAACATTTTTTGTCCTTGTTTGAGTCCGGTCCCTCACAGTGTGTATAAGTTGGTCATTAATAATGGCACTAAACAAAATGTAATATTTGTTACTGATTTCTCAACTGACTGGTTGCATGATTATTTTTTTTGACTTGGTATGTTGGTGGTTTTATGATGTGAAGCACTTTGAACTGCCTTGTTGCTGAAATGTGATTTACAAATAAACATGATTGATTTATTGATTGACTGAAGCAAGTGCACCAGTGAAGATGTTTCTTGCTTTTTAAAGGAGAGCCTGGGGTTTTGGGATGTGCACATAAACAGCTGAACAGTCTGCCAGTTGAAGCTGCAGTTGCCATAGCAACCACCAGAGACTCCAGGAAGTGTGGTTCCCAGTCCTCACATTACCAAACTAATGGTCAGGAATCCTCGTAGCAGCTGTTAAGATACACTGTGAATTTTTAGATGAACGTTATAAACTGACTCATTTCAGGAGTGATAAAAAAACGGACAAGAAAAGAAATCCTGGGGCATTCCAGAGTTTAAAAGGATTTAATGTCAATGGCAAAAACAAAAAAAGTCAAGCTTTTGCTACTCATAACTCAAAGACACGGAGCAGTTAAGCTTTCATGCTTAGTGTCCTTAGGGTCTCATTTTGTGTAAGAAGTCAGGACTCATACCACGATAAGAAAAATGCCTTGATATTCCTTCTGCTACATCAGCAACTTTTTTTTGAAGTAACAGAATTGTTTCTAGATAAGAGCAAAAAAAATAACATGACAAAATCTTACCTCCCTATGTATGGGTCAAACCAATAAGTAGAGGACAAATTAGCACCGGTTTGGTGCTCAGATCTTACGGTGATGAAGATAACATCATTGATTGATTACACTGATTCACAGCTCATGGTGTTTGTTCTTTTTAAAGTTAAATAATTAATCCAAAGATGTGCTGAAACCTTTAAATTTGAAATTAATCCAGGAGATAAAGAAATTCAAACTGTAGGCACATTTCTGATGGCATATGGGATTATTTATTTAAATGTAAATGGCTTATTGTAAATGGCTCAATGCTACTTTGCTTTGCAAATTAAAATAGAAAAATAAGAATGCTATTCTTTACCTCATCACTTGCACTAAGAGAGGTTGTTGGGAGACTGCTGCAGCCCTGAAACCCAGAAACTCATCAACAAATGAATAAAAGCATCAGAACATCATGTGTCGTCGCTGTCTGGGATCAACTACATCTCAAACTAGAAGGCCATAAATCATTGAATGTTTTTAAAGGCTTTTTTCATGCATTTCTTGATTTAGTTCTGTTCAAGTCATCCATGATAAATGTGCATCCGGCTTCAACAGCTCTACTTGAATAATTTACAGATACCGACTGTTTGTGGGATTCAGTCATCAAATATTGCTGACAAAAGAAATAGATTCAATTAAACGGCAAAAAGAATTCAAAAGTAAAAATTCTGCATACAGTTTTCATTTCCACCAGGTGGCAGTGTGGTCCATGTCAAAACTTGTCTGATTTGTGGCCAGTCTTGGGATCTCCCTCCGCTCAGAACACATCCTCACTACGACCAAAGTTTGTAGTGAGGATGTGCTCTAAACTTTGGGATGTTCTACAGTTTTACTCTAGGAACTAAAAATGGTACAAATTATCAGATTTGGAGATGATTTAATTTGTTTAAAAATGACTAAGAAGTCCAAATAACACAGAACATTCAACAAAAAACAAGGGGGGGAGGGGGGGGAGGGCAGTAAAACATGAATAGTAGTGACAGTGTTGAAAACATTTGTGTTCAGTTTCTTCTGTTATCCGGTAGCTTGGAGAAATCTCTCTCCATATCAGTTTGTTTCAGCTGCAGGAAGTTGGCAAGATGTGCTTTGCCAACATTTTAACAGAATTACATAACCTGGCTCTCTACTCAACATATTGTTGTTAACCTTCCTGCAGTCTTTGCTGAGGCTGTCATAAAAACCAATAGAGATTTCTCAAAAATTCAACACAAGAAAATATGCTAATCTATAATAACTTGTAGTCATTGATTTTATGACCCAATATTATTTATGTTTGTTCCTTCTAACAGATTTTATACTTATAAAAACCTTTGGAAGATGTTAGAAGTGAGTGAAGTAGTCCAGTTCTACTTACTGATCAGACTTGTATACCTCTGGCTGTCCATCCATTCATCGGGTGAGAGGCAGGGTCACCAAGGACAGGTCGCCAGGGCAACACAGAGACTTGATCAGGATGCTTCACTCAGTGCAGAGTTTGCACTGCTCAGCAAACTCTGCACTGGTGGAAAGATGAATCTTACTGGACTTAATGGACACACATGCTCATCCTAGATTAGAACCTTTATACCACTGAACTTCCATGAACTTTTTACTGAATGATGATGGCTGCAGGCCTTCTTTTATTTTTTAGTTTTAACCATTGCTGACAAAAAATGGCAATGAAACCAAGTCTGTCCAATCAGTGGACACTTTATTATGTACAGTTCAGTCGCTTAAAAATATAAATAGTGAACCCAATCACATGTCAGCAGCTCGATGTATGTAAGCATCTAAGCAGCTTCTGTCTCTTTTTCTTTTAAGTTCAAAGTGAGGATCAGAACGGGAAAGAAAAGGAAGTTCAGTGACTTTGAAGTTGGCCTTTTTGTGGGTGTCAGAGAGCGGCTCTCTGATAGTCACCAGATTACTACTGAGCACAGCTTCATCTCTCATTTTCACCATTCTGACATGGTCAGACTTTGTCTCAGATTGTAAATACAGTCAAAATGGATCTTTGGAAACTTTTAAGCTCTTAGAACTCACAGCTCATAACTCTGATCTTTCAAGCATTTGGCTTTGTGTTACTATTAAAAGTTATGACCATTACTATATGTCTGACAGCAACAAAATGACACTCCAGATCAAACTCTTTGAAAAACTGTGCATTAACTGGATCTTGTACTTCTCAATGATTGATACTGTTTCTAGTTTGTTTTCTCTTTGTGCAGGTGGAGAAGCAGACTTCTAGAGTGTTATTTTGTATAAACCCTTCTCTTATCTCCTTCTTTCTCTTTTAACTTTCTCCCCAGCTTTATCTATTTCTTTTTATCTCTGTGTGCATTTGAAATATACCCAAAGGAGAAGACGTGTAAAAAATAAAATAAAATAAAAACCGAGTGAAACTCTTCATGTTTTCTGGGTACTTGACATTTCTGGCTCTACAGAGAGTCACGCAGCAGACACAAAGCAATCTGGTGCCTGGGAATCTAGTTACTAACAAACACAGAAACAGTTGAGCTCTTATTAATAGGCTCATCTGGCCCCATGACAAAATAAACTAAGCATCACAGCGATGGCGGAGACATGTAGTTCAGGGTTGGTAAACAGCCTTACTCTGACAGGAAACCCTCACAGTAAACACACTTCACTTTTCTTTGTGCTCTCATGCCCTCCACTGACAACACAATAGAGCTCTGGTTCCTAAGCACCTCCACGCTGTGATTTCCAAACTGTAAACTGGACATTGTGTAAAAAGCAGGACCTGAGTGGGAGCAGATGCTCCACACCTCATTGTGTAGGAGTGATACAGATTTGGCTTGTTTATGTTGTCTCAAGTGTTTCTATTCTCACAAACAGCTGGATCAAAGTTCAGCTCTTGTTTCCAGTAAAGGGATCTTCGTCAGAAATCGTTAACAGAGTGATAAAAATCTGACCACTTAGGAGACACGTTGTAGGAAACAGGGCTGACATCCCTTTGTCTTCACCCTGTGTCCAGCCTACTTCCTCAGGAAATATTATTTTTTTACTTGGCCTTCCAAGAAACAAACCCTTTTATTGCATTTCTAAAGTAATTCTGCGTTGTTTGATTTTACTGTATGTCCTTGTGTGACATATTTTTGGATTCATGTTTTTCATTATGAGTTCATCCTATTTTTAAATGTGTCCTTCCTTCTCCAAAACCCTTCAATAAAAATTGCTTCCATTCTCCTAAAGTCGTTGCTGGTGGTGACTTACACAAACCTCCTCACGTTACGATAACGTCAGCGGGTTGTTCAGTTTGTCTGAGTGGAATCATGTTCTGTTAGCATCCACTTTATTTCTAAGATCCGTACTTTGCAGCAGGTTGGTGCCTATGCTTCAGGTCAGTTGGGGAGAGTTGGGGTACTGCTGATGCCTTTACAGCCCTAAAATCTGTCACAGTGTGACACTTAAGTAATTTTAGTGATAAATCATGGTTCCATTCATCTTTAGAATGTAGGAGGAGGCAGAGAGTCCATGAGAAAATGTCCAGCACCAGGCGTCAGCTTGGACGTTAAAAATCTTCTACATTTTTGTCCTGATCATCTTGGTCCTCAGTGTTTTAGCTGGTAGAACTTGTTTGAAACTGTTCAACATTTGAATATAAGTTGTTATAAATTCAATATTTCCCCATGTGTGATCTTTGATCTGTGACTCTACAAATGAATCTCTGGTCTCATTACAGTTGAGTGATTAAAATGATCCATACATACAGGTCAAGGAACTATCATTACCGAAGCAAAGTTTAATTTAGAATTTTGAAAATTACAAAACAGCAAAATGACCTGAAGTTTAAATTCACTGGCAGCACAGAGGAAAGTTGGTGGTAGTTGGTTTATAGTGGGTCCAAGAAGGTCTGAGGTTCAAACCCCAGCATGGGATCTTTCTGCATGGAGTTTGTAGTTTCATACATAAATGAATAAGTGAATAAATGAATGTTTGATGCAAATATAAGTTACATTGTGTGCACATAAAAATATTAGTGCAGTATGCAAAGGAATGGCTTTGCATTCCTAATAGCACTAATTCGGTCAAAGCTAATGCTGCGGTCCGTTTATTGATAAAATTCAGAGTTTTGAAGTTTGAAGCAGTGAAAATTGACTAGAGTGACCTCTGACCTTTTTAACTCCGATTTGGAAAGTTGGAAATCTTCAAACAACTCTTACTGCAGCATGCTGTGCTGTTGATGTGAGTTCACAAAACTCACATCAAATTCATTTCTGGTGCAGAAATGAACTTTTATTAAATCAGTCACACAGAAATGATTTCTATTTCTGGGAGATTCTGATCAAAACATAATAAAACAATGTAAAAAAAGTATCTATTTTAAAAAAAATTTATCTGTTTATCAACATTTTATTGAAATGTTTTTCAAGAATAAACGACTAAAATGTAGTAAGATTTAGTCATCTAAAATTCAACAAAATCTTAAAAGGGGACAAAAATGTGACTAAACAAAATTTTAATCTGCTGTTATAAAGACAAAAACAGCTGTATCTATCTAGACAAAACTCCAGAAGATACAGATGAACACTAAACACGCTAAAAATAGTATTTTATAGTTATAGACTTAATGAAGCCCAACCCAGCATGATGGAACAGTGAGGATCTTCATGTCTGTCAGCTGGTGTTTCATTAAACTATTACGGATTCATTAAAAAGATGTCAGTTCTGTCAAATCCCACCTTTATATAACAAACAGTCACAATCAATAAACTAAAACATTTCATCATTTTGACGAGGCCTGATTGTCAGATTAAAAGTGCAGTTTGAAATAAACATCCTAAAGCATACCTTTTATTTAGCCCTGCATTTCTGAATGAAAAATGTTTTATTATTGATTTAATGTATTTACTGGAAGTGGAAAATCATCATAATTAACAGAAGTAAAGGCTTTCAAACATCCAGCTGTGTGTGTTTAATCTATATAATGTGCTTCACTTAGTGAAGAAGTTCCAGAAATAAATGAATTTTTTTATAATATTCTAATTAACTGAATGAGTCTTTGTAATCAAACCACTGTTTTTTTAAATAACTACCTGTAAGTTAATGATTACAACAATTGCTTCCTGTCAAACTGACTTTCTTCATATTCTTTAAAATATGTCAGAATTATGGGAAAAATAAACTTCGCCATGTTGTTTCAGGCATGTTTGCTTCTGCTTTTTCTAGATGAAAACAACATCAGCATCGTTATACAGAGGGCCTTTCCTCCTGTCCCCAACGTACATTACAGATTTTATATAAAGATATATCGGAAATATCACATTCCTTCAGCTTATTTATTCCTGTCTGTCATCGGCCAAATGTTTTTTATGTCACCTTGGGCAGCTTTGGCACCAGAGGTTCCTCCATGATTAGTTTCTTCCTCTCCAGATCAGATCTGCCATGTGAAGAAAGCATGGCAGGAAAAGTGGCGACTGCTACAATGAAACAATTGCTCTGCACTCTGGATGGTGTCGGTGCATGTTTGCCACAGAGGAAAGCGGATTGACGTCAAAATGTTGACAAGAGACTCAGATCATCAAAGATGTTGCAGGGGGAGACTTCCAGTAGAACAACACAAGGCTTTGTCCTTCTCTCATGCTGAGCACCGGAAAACGCTCGTCATGATCCCATAAATATCTTTTTGACAGCTTTATGGAGAGACTCCACATACCCAGCGTTGTGCAGCATTCAACTGTGGATCATACGCAGTTGAAACTAGAAATTTACATACACTTTTCCCCCCTTTGTTTTGTCTGAAGTTAAATCAGACCAAACTTGGCTTGTTTAGGGTCAGTTAGAATTACCAAAATAATTTCCATTTGCCAATCGCCACAATAATGAGAGAAAGAATATGTGAGAGATTTATTTGTTAATATCTTCAAAATTTACCTTAATATCCTTTTAAAATATAGGGGTCATTTTGGTATCATTTATGTGAAGGAGTGTTCATGAGACTGACATGGCACTGTCATAAATGTGACATAACACCAGCTATGAACATGAAGA
>NW_015114366.1:108954-110843 GCF_001443285.1 Poecilia latipinna | reverse complement strand
TGGTCTTGGTCTTGTCTTGGTCTCGGGTTAGGTGGTCTTGAACACAACACTGGTAAACAATGACACTTTAATTGCAATGTTGCTTTAAAATTTGCTTTAAAAGTCAGATAAAACTGTCATTGTCTCATTGCCATATGCAAACGCTGCATAATACTGAATTTGATCAAATTCATATGAATCTTTTGAGATTGCAGTCATTTTGAGATGGTTGAAATAATTTTTCTTCAGACCAAACAGCCGCAAAAAAAAAAAACAAAAAACAAAAACAATTCCATATTTGTATCGTATAACAAAAACGCATGATAAAAAATGAATTAAACTGGGTTGAACTGATAAATAACAGTTTGTTTCATCATGCAAAACAGATTTTGGATTTAAAATTCAATTAATTTGCTTTCTTTGGGGGCTTTTGTTAGGGTGGATCGTTTTTGACCCGTAGGACGAGGGAAGTAAACAGAATGTTAGGATCGCACGAAGGTTAAAGCAGCCAATAGGAGGGGGAGGCTGAAGCTGGCTCCACTTCCCCTGAAGGAAAATGGGTAGACAGAGGGGTTTATAAACTCCTGCACATGTTTTAGCCTGATGCACAACCGATCATTGTGTTTTCAGTGCTGCAGTGAGGAAACAGCTGACCTGCATGAGCCGGGAAACTGGCTTGTTGTGAAACGAGTCTGCTGTGTTAAACCTGCAAGTTGCTGCAGGTTGTCTTCCTACTTAGAGAAAGACTTTAGCAGAACTCTACTGACAGCTCATTGTAATCTCAACTCTTGGGCAGCTCTGTAACTTATTGACAGCGATGTACAGCAGCGGCTATTCCCAAGTCAACAAGTTCAGTCCAGAGGCTCAGAAGAAGATGCAGTACCGTTCGAAGGGCAAGAGTTGTGGCTACTACATGCGCATCGTCTTCTTCTTCTCGTCTCTCATCCAGTCTCTCATCATAGTCAGTCTTGTGCTGTTTCTGATCTATGGGAACACGCAGGTCTCTGCCTCTTCAACTCCTGACCAGGACCTGGAGAAGAGGTTCAGCCAAATCTCCATTGAAAACGTCGCCCTGCACAACCAGAGGAAGAACCTCACCAACCTCCTGAACGCCACCCTCACTGAGAAGGCTAAGAACGACTACGACCTGGCTCAGCTGAAGATCTTAGTCAATAGGTCCATCGATATTTTCAAGTTCCAGACCATGGAGATGGTAAGAAAAATAGAGAACACATTGTTAACTAGTGTAAAATTTTGGTGTAAAATGCTTAAAAATAATAATAATCAAATACTAATAATAATAATAATAATAATAATAATAATAATAATAATAATAATAATAATAATAATAATAATAATAATAAATGTTTAAGAAAACTGAGCCTATGTAGTGTTTCTACAAAAACCTGAACATACAGAAAGCAATGCACTTTGGGTTATATTCAGAGTAAGACGTTCTGCACAAACAGTTTGCAGCAGTATTTCTCAAAAGCTTGTGAAAGACAATTGTTGAGGAATCGACATTTCCATCTTATTAATGTGTCTTACAATAAATATCCAATACCACTCATGTCTTTTATCAGCCAGCAGTACTCTGAGAGCTTTGGGAGATTTTGGCAAAAATACCATTTTCCTTTCCTGCATCAGGGTCTTTGAATAATCATCAAAACATCCATTAAAGACTTTAGGATGTAAATGCAGTAAATGTAGGATGTTGTATGTCCAATCATTTGTTTTACTGTCTGTGTATTATTTTTGGTTTTATTTCTGCCTGGTGACTTGGCCAGGGCTCGCTTGTAAGATTTCTGATCTCAGTGGGACTTCCTGGTTAAACAGTAATAATAATAATATTTCACCAGTGGTGGGAAGTAACGAAGTACAAGTACTTCGTTACTGTACTTAAGTACAGT
>NW_015114366.1:50589-104155 GCF_001443285.1 Poecilia latipinna | reverse complement strand
TATTTCACATATACTTTTAATGCATTTGGCACACAGGAATTTTGGGCTGAGGTAGGAAGGTGGTGGGGTTTCCCACATGCCATGTCCAGCCCCGGTTAAATGCATCTTACGTTCTATTGTGAGCTGATTCCACATGTAGACTGTTCCTCTGTTTGTCAGTCTGACTACTGTGACTTATTGGTTGATGTATTTATTTTTTTGTCAGCTCCACTGAGAGCTGTTTCTACAGAGTTTAAATATACACACTGAGGAAACAGAAGGTGTTCCAAAATTAGGAACGTGTAGAGGCGTAGCCACACATCTACGCACAAACAACAACATAAAAGTGGAAATGCAATTATTTTTCCATGTTTCTGTAGATGTTTGTGTGTGTTACTCAATATTGTGTTTAGGGGAACTGAACTTTTCATCCAGCTGAATATTTTTTTTGAGTTGTTTGTAGAAGAGAAGATAAAAAAAATGTAATTCACAAGATCAGATCCAGTGTGCAAAAAAAAAAATGATGTGAATGCCTTCTATCATTCTTTGAAATGGCCTTAAATATGTCCTGATTTTTTGACTCAAATCTACCATCATGAGCTTGAGGATTTCCTTTCAGCTGATTTTTACAAATCAGTGGCTTTCACTTTAAAGTAAAAAAGTCATTCGTTTCAATAGAGTTTATGGTATAAATGGCTTTTATCAACTTTTGTTCCTCTCTTTTTTTCAAACAATGTTTGTATTTAATTTTATGCTAAATTGATTCCTATTATTGAATTAACTTTAATTTAACTTTAGGTGCATTGCAATGTATTATACATGTGTTACATGTATTTGCAGTTTGTAAATACATGTAGTGTTTGTAGTGTTGAACAGTTGGTCACACTTTATTTGAAGGGTTGTGGATAAGATTGACATGACACTGTCATAAACATGACATAACAGTCATGAACACGAAGGACTCTATGAATGTTTATGACTGTTGTCATGAAGATCATTCAGTAAATAATGACACTTTAATGCAAAGTTGCTTTAAAAGTTGAATTAAAAGTCCATTAAAAGTGTCATTATTTACTAAATAATTTAAAGATGGTACTGTTAATGGACTTTTATTGCACCTTTGCATTAAAAGTATAATTATTTACTGAATGACCTTCATGACAACAGTCATTCATGAAGACTCCTTCATGTTCATAACAGGTGTTATGTCATAATTATGACAGTGTCATGTCAGTCTTATGCACAACCTTTCAAATAAAGTATTATCGAACATGAGATATGGGATTCCTCTTTTGCACTTTGACAATTCCTCAGGACCTGATTTTATTTGTATTAAGGTAAAATTTCAAGAAGGTACTTGGAAATAGTCTTTGCATTTTAGTTACTAATTATGTTAAATCCTGTCTGTTTTGTGGATGTTTAAGTTCAGCAAAATCACCTTTGTGACATCAAACTGTGACATTAAAGAAAAAATTTCAACTTTGACTGTAACATTTTGAAAAACGTGCCGCAAAATATTTTGGGCCGCAACAATCTCAAAAAGAGAAGAAAAAAAACATCCCAACATCCTCATTATATTTCAATGACAATCCTTCACAGAATGAGAGACTAATGTTTTTTTTTTCTTACTGTTTAAACAGAAACATTACGAAATGGAGCTGATGAAATGCAGAATGACATGTATGACAAGCCGCCCTATGAGTAAGTATAATACTTATTCAAACTCAAAATGTTTTATTCAAACCCAAAACACTCTAATCTCTGTAATATCTGTATGCATTTGAAACAGTAGCTGCCTTTATTCACTGATATTTTGTGTTTAAAGCTGCCCAGCCTGCTGGGGACTGTAACTGTGGGCTGCTGACTGAGCAAATGAAAATTAGACTTCAGTTTTTGGATTCCAACTTTACTGCAACAATGAGGTCAATGACTCTGGAAAAGGAACAGATTGCTAAAGAGAGGGACAACCAGCTCCTGGAAGCTATCCTTCTCAGGAAAGAAAAATCCATTCTGGAAAAAGAGCTGGACGTCTTCAAGCAAAACGCTAAGAACGAGTTTTCCCAGTTGCTGGCTCCTGTCTCCGACGTTTCTAAGGCTTTCCTGGAGAAGATCGAATCTCTATTCCCTAAGCACATCGCGTTCCAGCTCACCTGCGCAAAACAGAAGGAGCACCTGGAGCAGATCCACACCAACTGCACCAGCCTGTCCCGTGACGTGGAGAACAAGCTGCAGCACTATCTGAACGTGGTTGGAGAGCAGGTGTCAGACATGCAGATCGAGAACACCCGCCTAAAGGCAGAGAACTGGAGGCTTTCTGAGGACTATCGCGAACTCACCCAAAATCGCACGGGCATTATGGAGCAGCACAAACGCAGCAGAGAAGAGCTTCAGCGGAAACACGATCAGGAGAAGGAGAGACTGCTGATGGACAAGATGAAGCTGACTAGTGAAAATAATCTCCATCTTCAGAAACTGAAGTACAAAGACTTAGTTATGGATGACCTGAAAGGCAAATTAATGCAACTCAACACATCATGCATGGCAAGGGTAAGAATCACCACTGAGGAGTCTTTTAGATTCCTCCTGACTTTACACAAAATACAGTGAAGAACACAAATCATTTGAAAATATAATCTCTACAATGGATTATTTTATTGACTACATTCAAAACCCAGAGCAGAGATTGATGTAAATAATTACAAGGAACATTTACACAATATCCCCTTAGCTATATTCTATTTCCACCCAATTGTCGTGCAAATTCTGAGCAAACTTTTTAAATGTTGTAAAAATAAAAGGAAAGAAAGAAAGAAAGAAAGAAAGAAAGAAAGAGAAATTAAGCTTGTTTCCATCAGGTGGTTTGGAGTGAATCAATCAAGCTACGCAGTTATTTAATCAGATGTTGATGCTGCGCATGGCTGTAGTGAACAGGAAGTAAAGGTTGGAAACTATTCTAAACAAGCAAAAAAATCAGTTATCGGAGAATCCAAGACAATGTAGGAAGACAATGACCGCCCTAGCTGAGTTTCATGCTCTTCATAAGTGTTGTAGAATTGTCTTTTGAGATATATTAAAACAGAGGGAACAGAGGGAGCACAGAGAGCTGAAGCTGCTAAATGTTGTGTAAGAACAGCTGAAGGACTCCATGTTTGATGAAACAGAGAGCTGAACCTGTTGCCATTATTGTTGTCCCTGCATTGTTTTGATGGGCACTTTCATTTGCTGCTGTCTTTTTATTTCAGAATGCATTTGGTGGATACCTAGGAGGAGGCCCGGGCTCACCGTCGACCATACAGAACCTATTCGGAACTGGCTTGACAGACGGTGGTGGTTCCAGCTATTCCCTTTCCAGTTCTTCCAGTTTAGGTCAAAGTAGAACAGGAACAGCTGGGTCAAGTTCAAGCCAGAGTAGTGCTGGGTCAGGACTCAATAGGGCTGGATCCACAGGAGCAAGCTCAGCAAGTTCAACCTTCTTATCCTATGGTTCAAGATCAAGCCTCAGTAACACTGGGTCAACATTTAATCAGCAGGGATCAGCTGGAACAGGCTTAATAAGTTCAACCCTCCAGCAACCCAGGTTAAATCCAAGCATGAGCGTTGGTTCAGGAATTAACAGACCCTCAGGCCCGGGATCGTTTGGGTCAACTCTTGGCTCAAGCGGGACACAACCAGACAAACCAGCAGAGAGTGGGAGAAACCTGCCATCCTTTGGGTCGTCAGTTGGGCCTTTGGGATCCAGACTAAACCAAGGTTCGGCTGGGACGGGTTTAAACAGTCCAGCTTCAGGGGGGAAAAGCTCAGCAGGCTACGGGTTGGCATCGTCATCTGTGTCGAGTGGCTCTGGCAGTTCAGCTGGTAAAGTCAGTTCATCACCATCTTTACCTTGGATTGATTTTGGTCTTGGGAGCAGCAACTCAGGGCAAAGTAAGACAGGAAGTGTGCCAGGGAAACCACCTACTGGAAGTGGGAATGTTGGAACCGGGTCTGTGTTTGGTGGAGGAAGAACAAGCGGACAGGCGGGTGGTTCAGGTAAGACCAACCCCCCCAAAATGTTATGTTTTGGTTATATCTGTTCATTTTGTGATCCATTTTCAGGAGTATTTTATATGTAAACATTTTGGATGTTCAGAAGAACAGTTCCTCTGATGGTCTCCATGGCAACAGTCTTCACAGTCACATTCTGATTTTTAACCCAACCTTCTCGGGTTCTTAAACTGGGTGTAATCAGAAATTCATCCCATCTCATTTTATTTTTGCAGTAGCTTTAAACCCGGCTCTGACTTCCTGAGACAGAATCTACATGTAAATAAGGATGAACTCCCCTCTTTCCATAACCCTTCCTTGTATCAATTAAGTCCAAATTATAAATAATACCATTGGTCCCTTCAAAACCATTACTATTTGGAATACACAGATGATTTACAACATGTTCTATTCACACTTTAACATCACAATGCTCATAACAACCTGGAGCATTTATGTTTAATGATAATGACACATCATTTTTCTTTCTCTGTTTGACCATTAGTCATTGCCAAGCACATTCAGGACCTGCAGCGCTTTGTCAACCCCCCTGCCCCACAGTGAGTATCAGCATTCTGTCACAAAGGGGGCAAATTTAACTGAATTTTGCTGCTGACTTTTTCATTATTTATTTAAGGGCTTTTGGAGAATATTGTGAGTGTAAAAAAAAAAAGAAAGGAAAACAAATCATAAATAAAATATACAGTGTATTCTTTAAATAAACATGAGACGGTACAGTGTCACCAACTTTGTGAAGATGGACCAGGCATGTTAGCATGAGAGCCTGACCCTCTTCCTCCTCACATCATCAACAATAACAACCACTAATTCACTTTTTCTCTTTGTGTTTTCCTCTCAGGGAGAAACAAGATCTATCCAGAATGTTGGGTTAAACCAAAGGAAATACACGTGGAGATGAAGTAAATATTTAGATGCGAAAGCTCGTGGAAGGAATTTACAACAGGGATTATGCAGGTTTCTCATTTTGAGCTCATGTACAATGACTAGCAAAATGCTTTTTTTTAATATTTCCCACATTTTTAGTCATGTAATAATCACAAACTTCCATGTATTTTATATTTTGTTGGGACGTCATGTGATAGAGCAACACAAAGTTGAGATTGTTTTGGAGCGGAAGGAAAATGATGCATGGTTTTTAATTTGTTCTCCAAATGAAAATCTGAAAACATGAATTAATTTAGTATTTATCCCCTTTGGAGCGATGCACCATCTTTCTCTGCCATTACAGGCATACCCATCTTTTTGGGTTTATCACTGTCAGTTTCTTCACTTCTTGTCACTGAAATTATCGGCAGTTCCTCTAATTAAAACAGATTCTGTATGGTTGAACATCTGTGGTTTAAATGGGCGCAAATGAGCAAAGAATGCTTAATTTTTCTTTCTTTGCTTTTGGAGTTTAGGTGCTTGGGTGCAGTGGCAGATAAGTTAAACAAAAAATATGTAGATGCTTTTTATTTCTTTTTTTTTTGTGCAGATTTTCAACATTATAATGAGAAACCTTTAAGTAAAGGGATAAAACCCTGTCATTTTAACTAGCATCCAGTCAAAGTCCCGATTCGCTGTATAAGAAAACAGCAACAAGCACCTTCATCATGTAACTGTTTCTTTAATATGATGCGATATGCAAGCCTTCATCCCATTCTGCAGTCCATTTACTAGTTAAAGCGCTTTTGAAAGCAATTGATTTCAGTTTATTTAAGGTCATCCTCGTAAAGGGGGCAGAATGCACTGCACACCACATTTCTCAGATTTCTATTTGTTAACGATTTCATTTTGAAAACCATGTAACATTCCCCTTTATTTCACAGTTATCCTTTAATTTTTGTGGATATCTCTCATAGAACTGTGTTGAAAACCTCAAGACATATGAACACTTTTGCAAGGCACTGTGTGAATATAAAAAAAATATAATGTACAATACATAGTTCCCCAGTTATGTCTTTAATATTCATCTACTGAAATTTATTTGAAAGCTGCTTAGCTCTTTTACCCTGAAAATTGTGTCACACATATTCAACATGTCATTCTCAGCATTTTTTTTTTGTAAATATATGAAAATAAACTATTTGATGGCAGGGATGTGCACCTAGAGCACCTGTGGACAAAACTAAAATGCTCTGTTTTTTTAACAGTGTGCTCTGAACAAGGAAGCATTTCTGGATCTAAAAGCCACGCTCACCACTGGCCCATATTTTTGTACTTTTACTTGACAAAATGTCAGTATTCTGCACTCTTTTCTAGTATTTCCAATTACATTGTTAAAGAAACAAAACCAACCAAGTGTTGAACATTATTAAACTTTTGCTTCAGACCTCATATGGCTATTAATTTGAAATATTTATACATACATCCCATTTAGGTCGTGTCTTTAACAGCAAACCGGTGGCTGCCCTTTCCCCACCCGAGCACCTGAGCCTCCAGATGTCTATCTGTCTGTCAGAACAAAAGCATGCCTTTGTAAACAAAGCTATTTAAACTATTACCCCACTCAGACCTGGAAATCACTGTTTGTCCCTTTTTGCGTCACCTATTGTGTAGCTAATTGTCTGCGAAGTGACTCCGTGGCCCCTGCTGCCACGGTTACTGGCAGCGAGGTTTAATCCTTCCACTGTGTTTATGTTTACCTGCCAACCTGTCAGCAGACAGAGGCAGACGGATGAGGGGAACCTTTGCTCACAGTGTCGCGTACGTGCAGGCTCCAAAAACAGCTCCACAGTTCTTCTCTGCCTAAAGATCTGGTTCCTATCGCCCAGATGGAGGCACTAAACGTCTCCCAGGTTATTCAGAAATGAAAGGCAGCTGACATTTGTCATATTTTACTCATTCAATATTTGATTGTCATGTTTTGTGTGGTCTTCACATGAAATATGAGGGAGTTTTTTTTTTTTTTAAATTTTGAGGACATAATTCTATCAACCCTAATTATGATGACTTCACAAGCCCATAACCTTTGGATTAAAAAAAGGAGGTAGATGAACAGATAAACATGTTGGTTGCACCAAAGCCCATTTCTATAGTTGTCCGTCCGTATGAGGACAGCTCTGCCCTGTCCAAAGGATATCCTTTGTTTAGAAGAAACAGTTTTTTCCACATTTGGGATGTGCAGCTCGTTGGAGGAGTAGCTGTGAGGATAATAAAGGTCAACTGGGTGGATGCTTTGGGAGTCATCTTATTAAAGACTCAGATAAAACATGTATTCAGATAATTTCCACTGTCACCATGATGTTCATCTGAGTAAGCATACTTCCTGTCGGCTTATCTCAGGATCCCAGACAGCTCCTCACATGTCAGCATTCTCTGTGGATGAACAGCAAGGATTATGAGTAATTATTGTTTTAATCCAGCAGGGAACAATAAGTGAAAGAAGTACATAAATGCTAACTTATCAGTTTGAGTTAAATTTTTAGTTATGTTTACAAACTAGTAATAATGCAACCTATGAATCAAGAAAAAATAAGGAAAACATAAGGGCTGAAATGATTCATCGGATTAATCTTGATTAATCGAGTACTGACATAATCGTCAAGTAATTTAGTAATCGATTCATTGTTAGCTGGAGTAAACATACAACAAAAAGGCCATTTGCTGAAAAAACAACACACTGAGAGCAGCAATCAAACCTAAACTGTTCAAAAGTGTGTACATTTTGCTTTTAACAGAAAAAAAAACTTTATCACTAAGTTCTACTTAGAGCTCATTAAGAGGCGTAATTTAACTTCATCAAATTCTGTAAAAAAAAAAAAAAACATAATCTCCAATTATGTTGGAGCTTCTCTTGTCCAATTTTGAATTGGTAAAACCAAAACTGATGACCAGATCAGCCATACTGCTGTTAAGTCATTCAGAAAGAGCTGAACTGTTCACATGTTGATACTGGAAGAATGTATTAATTAAAAAATGAAAAAAAGGAGGATTTATAGCTGCAGATGCATTCTTTGGTACAAATGACCACTAAAGACAAGCATTCACTAAAGATATTTTTAGGCAATAAAATGTTTATTTTCTTATTTAAGAAAGGAATTGTATTTGCATATTTAATGCATTTCTGATATTGTAAAGTTTTATTGAAGAATCTGCAGAATGTGCCGATTTCCTTTATTCAATTAAATTGATTAATCGTCAGTAGATTAATTGATTACTAAAATAATTGTTAGTTGCAGCCCCTAGAAAACAGCTTCTGAATATGATTGATTTTAGATTATAGATAACGGCACCAAATGGCCTGAATCACAATTATTCAGTATTAGGAATTAGTTTTTCTTTGTCTTAAAGTGGCAGTCTCTTTATGGGGGTAACCAGTGTGGGTTTCTGTAAGAGTAAATGGTCTTCTGAAGGATTTGGAGATGTTGAGCCCAAGGCACTGATGAAGAGTCGGGTCTATTGTGCAGCAGTCTGCCTGGCTGCCACCCTCCTCTTCCTTTGGCAGGATATTGAACGGATGGTTATGATTACGACCTCCTTCCTAATCTGGGGTTGAAGGACTGCTGCCTCTTTTTCAGAGGCTCCGAATGTTCACATGTTATTTGGACTCATAATTGCATTTCCTCTCTGCTGGGACTCTCACAATCATGCCGATGTCCAGTCCAATAGATGAGGGTGGAAGATAGTCCTGGAGACCACTAACGATGGACAAGCTGTGGATGGGCGGGGCTGAGAGTAACCGTGACCTCCACCATGACCTCTACAGATGAAGCTGTTCTCAAAGAGAAAAACAAAGAGCAAATTAGCTGCTTCAAAAGACATCTGATTTTCATAGTTTCAGCTTCTTTTAGCCAAGAAGCTGAAACTTCAACTAACATCATTAGGTCATCCTAACAAACTACAGCAACCCTTCCAGATGTTAATGATACACCAACAGGAGTTATTCACTGGAGGTTTTGCACAGAAAAATGTTCTGAATGTTCAACAAATCACAGCATCAGTATAATCAGACTAATCAGGTCCTGGGAATTAAATGCATCAATGATTCTTAGTAGGTGTGATCACTTCTATAAATGCAGACACTTGGACAGGTTGCTGGTTTGTAACAATGAGGAAGCACATCAGGAAAGACATTAGGGAAGCAGCTTTTGAGTTGCTTATGAATTGTTAAAACAACATTTTAGGTTCATCATTCAAAAATACAAATTATGAATTTGTTCATGCCTGGGAGGCATGAACCTCGACTTCTAGATGGAGCAATACGTCTACAAGAGGAAAAGCGACGGTATTTATATCATTAACCTTAACCATTAACCTGATACGTCCACTCTATTTTACAGAGTGGACGTATCAGCTGCTTCACCCTGAGTTCAAGTTGTGAAATATGGACACAAATGTTTTCATTCCCCTTATGAAAAGGTCATGGGTTTGAATTACTGAATTATATATGTATTGAAAAATGTTGAAACGATTGCCCAAAAATATCAAATCTGATATTTTTGTTGAGCAGCAGCACAAACAAATGTTATTCAATGACAACACTTGACTTTGTGAAGCTCCAGGCTTGATAAATCTACTCAAAACACATGATTTTCTTCTAATGAACACGAAGTGTAGGAACTTTGTTATGTTTGGAGGCGTTGGCTTCGAAAGACTCAAGTCAAAAACGAAACAAAACAAAGATGTCAAGCTGTTCTTACTGGAATCAGAAGGATCATCAAGCAGCACCATGGAGACCTGTTACAAAGTAAACCTGGCAGAGATCTGAAGACCCTAGATATAAAACTAGAGAGAAAAGTATCAAAAGGCCACAGAACAACTGCCAAGATGCTAATGAATGAGTTAGCCAGGTGGGGAATTGGAGATCTGCAGGAATGAACTGCAAGGCTGCAGAAAAACAAGAAAACTTTCCAACCAGACAGAAGTGTGAGTAAAAAAACCATCCATCCTGGAGGCGAGCCCTTTGGTCCAACAAGATTAGCATGAAAACATTGCTGAAGACAGAGGCTGATGTAGCGTCAATAAAAATAATAATAAAAAAGACTTTAGATAGCTATTCACAAAGATTCTTGTATTTCACAGACTGCTCTAGAATCCATCCAAAACACAATGTTTTATTTTTTTATAAATGTGTTGTTGGTTATTAAACCAACATTAAGCATTTGTTCGTAATGCAAACGAAACCTTTATATAAAGTGAGTGTTAAAGAACATGCAAATTGTTTATTCAATAAAAATCTTGAAACTAAGGAACAAGATTCCTTAGATAGGATTTCAAAATTCTATTTGTTATATTTGAAGCTAGAAAGAGGTTGTTGCCAATTAACTAACAAAAGTTCTTTGTCTTAAGATCAAGTGATAGGAATAACACAAGGAAGTTTGGTACTACTTTAAAATTAATGTGAATTTCAGAATTCAATGTGGACAAGAAGTTGAAAAAATGCTCAGCTGCAAATAAATTCAAAACACTTTAAAAGACAAAAAATATGAGATCCTACATACCAGTGTAAACAATTAGAATGATGTTTGTTATTTATATTGAAAGTTAATGTACTTTACACAGCAATAAAAAAATATTTAATATCTATGGAGAAAGAATTGGTTTTATGCAAGATTTTTTCTTCTTGTTCTCCAGAAGAAGAAAAATGTATATAAAAAAATCATTGTCTTTAGAGAGAAGTGAACTGAAAGCTTCTGGTGTTTTCCTCATCATAACTCCCACAAATTGATAATGTCCTATTGGAAAATCATATCTACAGCAGTTTCCTGTACAGATAATAAAATATTATTTGTGAGAGGTCGAAACTCACTCACCAGTTTTTTGATATGGAATTATTTAAAATCATCTATTTTACTTTTCCTTCTGATAAGCTCTCACAATTGTCTTACGCATGAATTAGTCTATTGTATAATGTGAAACTCCCTTCTTTGACTTTTACTGTCTTCTTTGTACTTGTTTGTCTTTTTAGGAAGAATTGAAACTTGTCATGCACTTTGACCTCAGACACACAGTATTGTTTGTGCTCTGACGTATGTCTTTTTCTGAATCAGGGATCAGGGTTTCCAGTATAATCAGATTTATCCAGCACCATAGCTCTGTGTTGGCTCTCTGGACCACTTTGACAGGTTGCAGTTTCCTCATATATGGTCATTTTGTGGAGGTAATTTTGCTGGTGTGACGAGCTGCTTGACTTTAGCAGGAATGAAACCAGTGTGCCTTAATAATGTGGTTGAGACGCTATCAAGTTTTCCTGAAAGAATTAAGAAATAAACCACTCACCCCTGCCATCTAGTGGCCATAGCTGTATGTTGCTATAACAGTGGCTTTTCAACAACATGATGGAAATAATGTGGAGAAATGTTTCATTGTAGTTTATTTTCACATTTTAGATGCATGTGACATGTATACATACATGACCGTCCTGTGAACAGGTCATGTGCCTTTACATGACCAGTTCACAGGACGCAGTGCATGATTAAAGTGCATTAACAATGTGAATACGATAATTACAGACATTCTGTGCTGCCTTTAAAGGACCAGATGTTGAAGAGGCTTATGGTATCATCAGCTATGCCTATAATGTTCAGATACACTGTAAAAGAAAAAAAATGTCTTTAATTTACAGAATTTATTTTATTTATTGACCATATTTATTTATACGGTCAAATTCTGACAACCACAACTGCTGGTATTTTCCTGTAAATTAGAAATGTTTTTATTTATTTATTTATTTATTTATTTATTTATTTATTTATTTATTTATTTATTTATTTATTCTTACAGTGTAACTAAAACATTGTTTCATTATCATTTACATTTCTGTTGAGGTCTGCTAAAGTGAAATGAATTCCATTGTGTACAGATTGGATGAAAACACTTTCTGTTCACAATCAACAATTTTGCAGAAGTTTTAACTTCAATGAGTCACCAAGTAGCCAATAACAAGAAATGTACCTATGGAGGCCATGGATCTGCCATAAGGTTGAACATTTCAACGGTTAGTTGATTATTTAGCCATGTTGAAGTTTATGTCGAAAATGGCACACAAGTTTTTTTGTGTGTACACAATCTCTGACCATTTCTTAATCAATCAGAAATGCAGTAGGTTTTTGAGGCTCTTTAAGATCCACACCAGCTTTTAATCTGTCCTGCTCCCATCTTTATCTATTCCCAATATTCTTGCCTGCCACACTCTCCTCGCAGTTCATTCTTCCATGTAATCCATAAACCAACTATCTGTTACTTTTTCTCATCTCTGATAGTACAACCATCTGCCAACCATTCCATGCACAAGTCCGACCCAGACTTTGTCCTCACATCCCCATCTTTATACTTCCAGTCTGTAACTTAGCTTTTACCTTTTTGACTTTTGATCAGCAATCACAAACATTCAAATTAAATTTTAATGTTTGTGAATGTTTACTTTTGCTTGATTGATTAGACGCTGATTTATTGGTGTTTTATGTAGGTCCTAGAATTTTTTTAAGTCCAACCTGCAGCTGGGTCTAGAAATTGTCAGTTGATTAGAGGAATGGACAGAGTGGTAACACTTTATTTGAAGGGGTGTACATAAGAGTTACATGACACTGTCATAAACATAAAGAAGTCTTTATGAATGTTTATGACAGTTGTCATGAAGGGTCATTCGGTAAATAATGACACTTTTAATGCAAAGTTGCTCTAAAAGTTGCATTGAAAACCATTAAAAATGCCAACTTTGCATTAAATTGTCATTATTTACAAAATCATGCAAAGTTGGCATTTTTAATGGACTTTTAATGCAACTTTTAGAGCAACTTTGCATTAAAAGTGTCATTATTTACCGAATGACACTTCATGACAACTGTCATAAACATTCATAAAGACTTGTTTATGTTCATGTCAGGTGTTATGTCATGTTTATGACAGTGTCATGTCAGTCTTATGCACACCCCTTCAAATAAAGTGTTACAGACAAAGCAAATGTTTCTTTGTTTTATATGTGTAATGCTCTGTCCCTGTTTACACAAACTAGTCTGAAAAACAGAAGCCAATTGCTTCTGAAAAACAGATACAGTCTGAGAAGGTCCTCATGTTTCTCAATAAATATGTGAACCACTGAGTCCAGTTGTGAGCAGCACTAATGGAGGGATTACAGGTGAAACATAAGCCCTCTCGTTCAGCATTCCTGTGTGAAGAAGTTCCTGCATAAAAATACACATTTAAAATAAATTGGGAACAACCATGATATCAACTTTTAAGAGGTTGCAAAAGACAAAGTGATTAAGTGGGTCTTATGAGAAGTTTTAAAAACAGCCAATGAAGAGGCCTGTTCAATGTGTAGCATGATGTCATTCTTTAATTTAGGCCTCAACACAGCAAAAGCCCACACTTTAAAACGCAATAAGTGGACTTTACTTTTAAAAAAAATTATGCAAATTTGTCACCTCAAAATGTCTGGTTTTGAAAACATAAAAATGTTGGTATGTGCACAGTGCTTCATCATTGGAAGGCAACCAAATAACTTGTGAAATTCTATCTGTTTTTCATACTTTAATGATAATGATAAGCAGCTCTTTATTTTACAGTGACATGTGGTTTTACTATGGACATAATTGTTTATACGAAATGTATATTTCATGAAACAGTGAAAAGACATCTCTGGCAGAGGTTTTTGACATCCATGTTCACTGTGACATTGTGATCATCTCTCCCAAGATGAAAGTCTCTGAGGAGAGTAGCTCTTTGTAACGTGGTTCCTCTCTGTTTTAAAACATCAGAATCAGGGTCTGATTGGTCTGGTGGATACAGAAGACGACTAGAGCCACTGAAGATAAAGAATTCTGACTTTCATCTCAGAATTCTTTGGAAGGAGGCAGAAGGGTGGGTCAGAATTCCAGCAAACTATTGAGAGAAGCTTATGGAAGCAATCCCAAAACCTTTGACCCAAGTGTTAAGGAAGAAATTCTAAAATAGTTAACTTTGGAAAAAGTCTGGCTCTCTCTTCCTCTAGATCCCAGGTCCTCTCGGCGGGCCACGTGTAGCCACAAGGAAAACAACAATGTGTGTTGACGTCACAGAATTACAGAGTTTAATCCAATGTAAGACAATGTATAAACTTACACCAGAAACTGCAGAACAACGGAGACATACATTCATTTACCTGACAGACTTGGAAAAGAAGGAAAGAAAGAAAAGCAAAGACGTGCAAAGACATCTTTGGAGAGTTGCAAGAGCAAATCTGATTTGTTACTTCTGTGTAGAAAGTTTTATCTTCTTTTCTTTAATTTATTCAAACAAGGCGTATGTTTGCTCATCCAATCCAGGAGCTATCTCTGACCCTCTCTCAAGCCAGAAACCCCTGCCGTGTTTACGGCTTTTCACAGATGAGTGTGAAAAGCTACAACTTCTCCTGTATTGTTTTCCCACACAGACAAAAGGCAGTTCAAACGATCCTAGCAAACCATCTGCTGTAACTACAGGTAACATAAAGGTCAAAAAATCAGAATACATGACTAATTTCAAAACCACAATTAGGCCATTTGAATCAAGACATGTTAAGTTTTAAAACTAGCTTATTTTAAATTTATTTTCTCAACACAAGTCATACATTTCAAAGGTAATGCTACCAAATGCTGAGGAAATGTAAAATTCTGATTTAAAAGACTTTGGCAAATAAATATCTGAGATTCTTTTTAACATTGTTATGGTATTTAACAAACAGAAATAATTTTGGTAACTCTAACTGACCTGAAACAAGAGAAGTTTAGAAGATTTAACTTAAGACAGTGAGGGAAAAGAACGTATTTTTATTTGGTTTATGTAAACTTTTGTTTTCAGCTTTATATTTAACGGTTTGGTGATTTATCACACGCATTCAGAATATGTGTTTTAACTGAAAAACGGATAATGCAGACATATTCCGACTAGATTGATTTGAGCAATAATTACGCCTACCTAGAAGAGACATGTCCCATTTTCTGTATGAACCTGTAGCCCGTGCGCTGTGTCCACGGTCTGTGTCGTCACGAAGTCACGACTGGTACGCAGAACGTGCGGCTACATGACATATTTATGTTCCTCGTGCTCCTCCCTCTCCTCCCTGACTGCTACACACACCAGGCTGTCATTTCTACTGCCAGCAGCCATGTATTAACAGCAGCCTCCTCCAGGTTCTGACGGCCGTCTTCCTTCACGCAATGGAGCTTTTGGGCACCAATACGCAGGCGACCGCTGATGCCGACTCTGCGACAGACGGCAGCAGCGGCGCCGCAGACGTCGACGGTAGAGACGGGGCAGGGGAGAGGATGGAGAAGACGGAGAGGACGGTGCCCAGTGAGCACCAGGACAGGACCAGCAACCAGCAGCAGCAAACCGCCGGGGTGCTCGGTGAGTTCCCCACCCTTTCCCCCGCTGACAGCAAGCAGGAGCTACGTATTTGTGTTTCGTGTGATTGAAAATGAAGATTTACAAGCCAGCGTGCCCGGGTTTTGTGAAGCATCACTGACGCCGCGATGACTTGGCCCAAGGTTTTTGGTTTTGCGTGTTTCCCTGTGACGGGCCTGCTGGAACCACAGGTGCATTCAGGAAACATGAGGCATGTCATGCTGCTGCTGCATTACTGGTTAAACGGTAAAAAAGAAGAATATGTTCCAGCTCTTTTTGTCTGGAGAACCGTCCAATGAGGATGCATTCTGAAGTCCTGCTCTGTCGTTATCTGATTAGTTAGAGTCACTGAAAATGCTGCTGGTTTTATAACCTATACAGTGATTTGTGTGCTGTTATGTTTCAGGGTTTTGTTGGTTTGGTGCATTTCTTTTCAAAATCAAATGCCGACATAATACATATTGATAGTAAAGTGTGTTACATTTTTAGAATTTATTTCATGTTAATAATTCAACTGTACTTAATTCGTTCTATTTATACCACTCAAATTTACCAATCACTTTAAAGTGTGTTAGAAACAGGTCAATTTTATATTCAGTCATATTTGGATGAAATATGACTTTTATTTTCTGGATTTATCAATTTCATTGCAATTTAATCCAATCAATAGTCATGTTTAGATCAAATATACAGGCTAGGTGCATTGATAAACCAGCCTCAGTTTTCTTTATTGGAAAATCGATGATTGGCCGATATTTACATGTGAAACTGTGCATGTGCATTGATAAACCAGCCTCAGTTTTCTTTATTGGAAAATCGATGATTGGCCGATATTTACATGTGAAACTGATCTTACTGGTTTTACCTCTGTAATTAATAATTTTCTTTCTATATTTAGCGACTTTTCAGACATAAAAATATTGGTATGGGGCAAAACACATGTATGAACCTTTTTGGCCTTAGTCACAAGTTTGAGTCCCATCATGATGATCTTTGCCATATGTCTTCCCTGTCTCTCACAGCTGTTAAATTAAGGCTACTTCACCCAACAAAATCTAAAAAAAACATCAGTACTGACCAAAATCAGAAGGCAACAGTCTAATTTACAGCATTTACACTGATCAGACATAAGACTATCAGCATTGTTGGTAATATTTTGCTTAGTAGCATTTTGTTTTTCCTTTTTCCATCAAACCAGCACTGACATGCTGCGACCTGGACTCCTCTAAAACCCTGAAGCCATGCAGATGGAGCTGTGCTTAGGGGCACATCTTTTATGTTCTGGGAATTGTCAGATGGGGCCTTCATAAATTGAACTTGTTTATGCATCACACCCCAAAAGTTTTTGTTGGACTAAGATCTGGGGAATTTGGAGTCAATCTTCAAACAATTCCTGAAGCATTACCACTTAGTGCCAGGGAGTATGATCCTGTTGAAACAGGCCAGAGCCATCAGGAAATACCACCTCCAAGAACAAGTGTATCTGACAATGTGTCGGTGTCAGAGTAACATCCACATTGACCCAAGGTTTCACAGCAAAGCAACACACTGTTTGACCAAAGCATCACACTATATAGGCTTGGCTTTCCTCCTTCTCATTGTGCTTCCTGGTGTCAGGTCGGCGACACACTCATCCAACCATTCAGGTGATGCAAAAAAAAACATCAATCATCAGATCAGGTCACCTTCATCCATTGCTGCATGGTTCACAGCTCCATTGTTGATTCTTCCAGGGGTCAGCTGGTCTGCAGGCCCTCACACTACAACACAATAAGCCTCATATTCACAGTTTATTCTGATACATCTTGTGCAGAAGCAACACTAACTTCTTCAGCAGTAGGATGTCTTTTGGATGGCAGCTTACAATTCCTTCCTTTTTCTTCCTGTTCCACTGGTTGACAATCACTACCTGGACACTACTGCCCATTTTTCCAGCTTCCAACACATAGAGTTTGAGAATGAAATGTTCACTAACTGCCTAACACATCCCACACACGAACTGGTGCCATGATAAGATAAGAAGACATAAGATTCTGATGGATCCATTCTAACAAAGACGGTTCTGTGTCTATATTTCAGGAGACAACAGCTCATATTTCATAACATTTATGAGCACTGATGCCACTTAAACCCAAATATTATTCTTATTTGATTTGAACTTCATAAACAGTTGTTGTCACAGGTCCTAGACCTTTTCATATAGCTGTAAGTTTTTAAATGATAACTAAAGAGTTGTTTTGTAGGGGTGCACTGGTTGCTATTTTCTGGCCGTTCACCAATATTTAAAAAACCTGACTTGCTGATTTACCTGTTGGCAGATAGCAATTTTTTTGTCCGAAAAGTTGCTAAATATTGCAAAAAAAAGTTGATAAGATAGCAATGGGGTGAAAGGGTAGCTATTGGTTTTGATCTATTGGTTTTGATTGATTTTCAAACCTTTATGGAGGTATCAAAGATTGGTGGATAAGATTGCCTTCACATGCAACTATCAGCCGATCACCAGTCTCCCAAAATAAAGGAAGTCAGGGCTGATTTTTGGGTGCCCCTATTCTTCTCTCATTAAGCTGTATATTTATTGCCTATTTAAACAAGGTTTTATATTAGAGAAGCAAATTTCAATGCAGAACTGTGACTTCCTTGATTTATTTATGTTAAAAAGCAGGTTTACCTAACCTTTTTAGTTTAAATCTCACAAAGCCAAAATATTTGTTTTTTAAATGAATCTAGACATGACTTACACACGGACGGCTCAGGCTGGGATGGATAGAACTTTCTGAGATGGGTTTGATCATAAAAAATCCAAGCTCACACAAACACTGAGAGAGTCACCTTATAATTCAGTGAACAATTAGGAGTCACTGCAGCTACTGCTTCAGCAGGAAGCAGAGTGTGACCTACTGAGAACCACCAGGCAGAAAGAATGGCTGTTGACCATGTTCACACACACACGTATTTTGGGATTTCAGCTTTTTTTTTTCTTTTTTTTTACATATATTTCTGTGATACACTTCAAAACTAATTAACTATATCACACGGTTCTGTTTGCAAATACATGATCCATGACAAACAACCCACAGTTAACTGGTATTGGGAATCCTGTGCAAGGTTCAGCTGACAGATAAGCTACAAATTATGTATTGAAACTTTGTGTCTTCTAACATCCACCACCACGTCAGAGTAAAATCCACATGAGCAGTGAGGCAAACTAAAAATAACACCAATGATGTTTTTTTTTTTTTGGAGTCAGACTTGAAAAGAGAGTTTGCTTGAGACTGTTTGCATGCCACTCAGTTTGCAAATTAGTTGTCGGTACACAATATTTGCTCAGTCATTCAACCACAGCAGCAGAATCATGCTTATCTGGGATATTTCTGCTATTTTGTCTTAGTGAAAATTGAAAAAAAGGAAGGAGTAAAAATAAAATATTCAGAAGAAATAACGTCAGTAGCTGCATTTCCATTACAAATATGTGTACAATTTTGTCAGCATTCTGCTAATATAGAAAAAACACATAATTGTGGTGTTTCCATTAAATATGAAACGCAACTAAAATGACATGTCAATAAGTCTGTTCAAGCGATAAGGCATTAAAAAGCATGCAGTGCTGTCGTCCTCCAACTACTTCCTGTCGTCGTCTTCATGGTTTGTGCCAGTAGTAACATCTGGTTACTCGTGTGATGCGAAAAAAGTGTTTCCATTGCAGTTTTGCAACATCAACCAATAAACCTCTCATCCTAGCTGAAAAGACTTTTAAGCAAAAAACACGTCCTCAATGAAACACGTGAAATGTCAGATTGGTCAATGGAAATGCAGCTAGTGATGAGTGGCAGAGTGTTACTAACAAACAGCCAGTCATCTGTGGTCATGATTGTCACAATGATAAATACCACCATCTGTCTGGTACATGTTGTCTTTCATCAGCACACACACAGTTTTTATGTGCTTTATCCTTCCATGTCAGACTCATCCTTTTCTTTCTTTTTCTTAGATAAACTGTTTGGGAAACGACTTCTGCTGGCCAGACATTACATCAACTCTCGCAAGTCCTGGTTAAAGATGGTTCCCACACAAAACTGTGACATCCTGATGACTTTTCCAGGTAAACGCTCTGCTCTGACATGTCCTCCATGTTTGTCCTGCAGTGAGGAGAGAAGGCGCTGGTAGCTAGTCAGAGATTTATAGTGAAGTGCTTTGGAGGATATTAAAAGCTGTCCATTAACAGCACCTGTTTTTTCTGCTGTCTCCTTTTAATGGAAGGGCCAGCAATGTGAACTTGAAGCATTTCATTAAGCCACCATACACATGCAGCGTGAAGGAGCACATCCTGTTTTATGTGAGCTGTTTAAACAGAGCACGCTGTTTACTTATGGGCAGATAAGCGGCTTAAGTCAACATTTATTATTTCTGTCTGAATACACAATTGCCACATTTGTCTCAGACACCGTTTCTAAAAGGACGACGTGTAAAATATATATATTTTTTTTCTATGAAAGATGAGGAAATTATGGAACTCAGCTTGACTGACCTTTATCCCCCAGTACCACCTATCACGAGTGAGCATATTAGTGCTGTTAAAAATAGCTTCTACTCAACCTTACTCTGTGTGCACTGATTAGAAATTACCTTTCAGAATCAATTGAACAGCCTACTATCTCAAAAATAAAATATTTATATCAAAATAAATCAATTACAGAAAGATCCCAGATTTACAGAACTATCAGGTTATGGTTGGAAATGCACATAAAAATCAAAAGGAATCACAGTATGTCTGATTTATTCCACAACCAATTCAAGCTGAACAGAAAGAGTTGCAACCAGAGGCAGTCCTGGTCTGTTTGGCGCCCTGGGCTCATGCTGCCCACCCAAGATGGCGCACTGTGGGCGGTTGCCCATGTCGCTCGTATCAGAAAATGCCACTGGCCACAACACATTGGCTACTTGAGTAATGATGTACACGACAGACCCGTGCCCAGCACTAGAAGGTTGTGCTAGGTGGTTGGTCTAGGCTATGCTAAGCTCCAATGTGGTACGTTTTAGCCAAAAATGGAATGCCCCCAGCTTCCACAAGCAAAGAGAAAGCAGACAGAATATTGATGAGAGGAAAGATTAATTTGGCGGTGTCGACGTAGTTCAGACCTCTATAAACTTCAGGTTTCATCGTGCTGTACAATGTGCCGTAGAGTCGTGCCAATTAGCAGCAGGAACACATCAATCTGTTTCCATCATCTGAAGTACTTCCTGTTGATAGAATATTCTGAGAGTCAAAAGATGAAGCAAGATGAAGTTTGCATGTTGGCATGAATGTATAAGCCAACATGTCCCTGAAGTATCACCCTTGACCCAGCCGTGTCAAAAGAGAAGCCCATGGTAAAGGCATGATGTTTATTTCGGTGGAAATAAGGGGCTTCAGGAAAATTATGTCAGTCATCGACCATAGATACAAAATCCCTGGCTGGGAAGATTTTTCACACATAGCCATACACAGCCACACTTTATGGTGAAGTTAGAGAAAGGGTGGAGGAGCAACTGAATTTAGTGTCAAAGTTTGCGACCATAACTCAACAACCCAGGATCCTAACACATCCTGTTAGGATCCTGGGTTGTTGGATTCTAACAGGATCCAACAACTGTAAATCCAGTTGTTGGATTTACAGTTTACATGGATTTACAGTCCATGTAAATGACGATATGACCAGTCATTTACATGGACTGGTCATATCGTCCAGTCCATGTATGTGTATTACCATGAGCAGGGTCAGATTTGTTAGTGCACACCTACCTGTACAGTGATGCTTCAGGAAGTTATTCTTTGGAAGAGAACTTTCACTCATAAATAATTATAAGAGTAAGAGGTTTTTGAGTATTGCTAACGCTGTTGCTGAGCTTGCCTTGTTGACCACATTAGGGAAATGTGTTCAGAAATCGTGCAGGACACAAGTAGTATTTAATCTGTCTACAGCTATGCATTCTGGGTACAGAATAAATGTAATTTAAGATTAAATAAATGTCTGCAGGGCTGCACAGTGGCACAGTTGGTAGAGCTGTTGCCTTGCAGCAAGAAGGTTCTGGGTTCAATCCCCCATCTTCTCCCACAGTCCAAAAACATGACTGTTAGGTTAATTGGTCTGTCTACATTGTCCCTAGTCATCCTAATTAGAATGTGTGTGCATGGTTGTTTGTCCTGTCTGTCTCTGTGTTGCCCTGCAACAGACTGGAAACCTCTCCAGGGTGTACCCTGCCTCTCACCCAGAATGTTAGCTGGAGATAGGCACCAGCAACCCTTCTGACCCCACTAGGGACAAGGGTGTAAAGAAAATGGATGGATACATTTCTGCATAAGTAGTTTTTCCCTCACAATAAGAGCATGCATAAACATCTCACTACTTGAAGAATGCTTAACAGTCGCTAATAAAAGCTTCAACAGAGACTTTAAACTTTATTCAGCTAACAGTTTACAAAACCATAAATTAAATTAAATTAGCTTATTCATATTTATCTGGAACAGCTCATTTACGGGAAGCTAACTGCCCTAAACATTTTACAAATTAGCAAAAACGCTGCAGGCAATAAATGAAAAATTAGCTCTGCTGTTAGCACTTCAGCAGATTAGCGGAAGTGGATCCACCACTGAGATTCCATGCAAGAAGAACTGGGTTAAAAACACAATTAGAGCTGAAATGATTAATTGGAATAATTGTGATGAATTAATTATTGAAATAATCAAGTTTTCTGTTTAACTTGAGTAAACAGAGTCCTATTAGCACCATATACAAACCAGTTATTAAATGGTTTATCCAAAAGATAATCTACAGATTATCAATACACTGCAATAACTGATCACACAAAGGATGTGATTTTTAGTTTTATATCAGCTGATCAACAACTGGTCCAGTCAAGCATCTCTAGAATAGACACAGAAACTTCTACTTTACCACAGCTTCTGTTTTTGGACAGTAGATGGTTGAAAACATGCTGATGAACTTCAAATGGATGTATTTCTAATTTCCCCAGATACAATAGATGACCACACTCTGCTGTGGCTCCTGAATCAAATTCGTGTTGGAATCCCACAGGTCAGCATCCAGGTCCGGCAACATAAACACACCCAGACCCACGCCTTCTTCATCGCAATAACATTTGAAAAGTAAGATTCAACTTCTTTCACAGGTACAAGAAAAAATAGCCTCTTATTTCAGATGGAAATAAAATCTTGCTGTTTATCCCCCCCAACAGCCTGCTGCGAGGAGCCGAGCAGATGGGCATGTACAAGACTGTGAAGCCACAGTTTGGTGGTGGCATGCGCCGCTTCTCCTGTGAGGAAGACAACATCTATGAGAACATAGAAAGCAAGCTTTGCTTTTTCACCTCGCAGGTTAAAAGTCTGGGATTCTCGTTATCAGTGTCACCTGGAAGTGTTAGAATGTAACTCAGGTCTTCGTAAAAAAAAAAATGGATGTACAAATGTAGGTGTTATTTTATTAAATTCCATAAAACCATGTGTGCCTGTTGTGCTTAGGAACGTCAGAGCATCATTAAGTATTGGCTGGATAACCTGCGTGCCAAACAGGGGGAGATGCTCCACAACATCCACTTCTTGGAGGGGCAGCCAATAAGTGAGATGCTTTTTATCATCTACATTTTCCAGGCCGCTCTGCATCTTCTCATTCCTTTATTCTGGTTTTATCCCTTAATGCAGGGGTTAATGTTCAAAGTGTGGCCTGGGGGCCACTTTTGCAGCAGCTAAGCTAATTTTGTGTGGATCATGGCTGCAAGCAGGGTATATGTTTTTATGATGTAAAGCTCTTTGAACTGCCTTGTTGCTGAAATGTGCTATGCAAATAACATTTGATTGATATATAATTGGGGGCCCAGGACAGGCAGATGATCCAAATGAAAACTTTTTTTTTCAGTTAAAAAAGTAAATTTTTTACAAACTGAAATTTTCTAAAAATGGAAAACATAGGCACATTACAAAGTATTCATCTTATAATATACATGTTTTTTTCTTTTTGTTTCTTAATTTCATATTGATATCCAGCAACTTTTACTATATAGCAGACATGATTTCACCAAAATCTGCATTTAGTTGATTTACTAAACCTTGGCAATATCAAGTAGTTTTCAAAGAAAATCCAAAATCATCTTCTTATTGTTGAAAATTGAGTCATTATACGACAACTCTACAACTTTAATAAGTACAAAACTTTTTTTTTATCAGTGATTTATAGATACTTTCCTGTCAAAAATTATGTCCCATGTGTAGTTTATTGCTGAGCAGGTAAAAATTTTATATATTCAATGTTTTTTCCTTGTCATATTTATGTGGCACTTTTGGACAAGGAGCTAAAAAAGTTCAACAAAAAGTACAGCATTGTTAGTATCTTAAAAGTTTACATACCCCAAAGCTTTTCACATCTTGCCACATTGTAACCCAAAAAACTTTGATTGATTTGGTTATGAGTTTACGTGATGGAACTGGGAACAAGCATCGAACTGGGAACTCTGGTTTCAGCCGTTTTCTGTACTTTTAGTTCCAGAGCTAATCGCTCGGGGAGTGATCCATCAGATGTTTCCTCTTCATGAACAAAGAATACTCAACCAGCTGATGACTTCGTGGGTCCAGGCTGTGTGTGAAAGGCAGCCCCTCGGTAAGAAATACTGGAGGATGACATGGAATGCCTCATACTGAATAGATTCCTTGAAATCGGGTCCACTTCTGCTAACTCAAGGTTGGAGTTTTTTAAAGCAAGCTGAATATCCTCAGTTATGTCTAATAAATCATTTCCAGATGACATTTGTGACTACTTTGGAGTGAAGATCGGCATGTACTTTGCTTGGCTGGGTTTCTACACCAACTCCATGCTCTACCCTGCCGTCATCGGCTTTCTGCTCTGGATACTAGCAGAAGATGATCAGGTATCACAAACCTTAAAGAGAGAGCTTTTGAGGGTATTTCAATTCATGATGTAAAATTAGGAACAAGTTAAATGAGGAGTTAAAACAAAGTCAAAATGTAATACAATTTGAAAAGAAAAATGAGGTCATTTTCACTAGCTGTAGAAATATGGGTGAGACTTAGCACAAATCTGTATATGTAAACTGAGGCTAACGCAGAGTGTGTGTGGGTATGGATGTATGCATGTACATATATGTGTGTCTGACAAGTCCATGGCAAAAAATACCCCAAAAAAACAGATAAAATGGAAAATTAATTAAACCATGTCAAGATTTTTCTTTTTTTTATTTAATAATGAGGGTCCACCTCAAAACATGGTAAGTTTATCGGGTAGGAGTTCATAAGTTTTGTACTTCTTCCTATTCCTTTTCGGGCATGTTAAGATTATTGTGGTACAAAAAATATGTCTTTTACAATACTTGTTCATGTCTGTTTCTTTATACTGCTATCATATTGAAAATAAATAAATAGTTCACCATTTTAGTTAAGTGAAGTTCTGTTAAAAGAAGTTCATATGTTATCTGTAGTTAATTTGATCTTATTGCTCAATATGTGTTGAGAAAATAATAATAATCACTGCATTATTATTTTTTTTACTTATCTTACATTCAACTTTTATTCCTATGTGCCCATATATTTATTTTACTCGTACTATTCATCATATTAAGAATCATTTTGCATTTATTGATAATATTGTTTTTGCTTAATAGTTATACTCTTGTTGTTTATTCCACCGTATGTCCCTCTTATGATCCCCTTTGACCTTATACTTCCAGAGCATAGTTTGGAGACATATTGATGGGTGAAGTGAAACATGTACATTGCAGCATTTATAGTAGGTAGAAAAATTAAGTTCATAAGTTCATTTCCTGCAGGAAATGAGGAACATCTGCAAAGATAAGGAACCAGCGGTTCTAGGTGTTTTTTCAGGGTTGCAAAACAGCCACCTTACATCTGTGCTGTCATGATCCGTGTTTTTGTGCATTTATATTAAGGTTTTTCTGTGTTCAGTTCCTGTCCTGAGTCTCTGTTGTTTCTGCGTCTTCCCTGTTGATTGATCCCAGGTGTGTCTCATTCCTTGATTTCCCTCCCAGTGTATTTAGTCCCCCCTGTTGTCTTTGTCCTTTGTTGGGTCCTTGTCGTTTGTTGTACGTCTTCCGCCTAGCTCTCCAGTCGTACTGTATGAAGTCCTGGTTAGTCTTAGCTCCTGCATTCAGTCACCAATTGTCAATTGCTGCCGGTTATTAGCTGTGTGCTATTGTTCCTGCCGTGCTGCCTGATTGGACTGTTTAGAACAGGGGTCACCAACTCCAGTCCTCGAGGGCTACCATCCTGTAACTTTTAGATGCGTCTCTGCTCAAACACACCTGGATCAAATAAACTGCTCGTTTCCAGCCTATTGCAGAGAGGAATGAATGCTGGTGAGGGAATTCAGACATTTTGGAGCAGAGGTGAATCTAAAAGTTGCAGGATGGTAGCCCTTGAGGACTGGAGTTGGTGACCCCTGGTTTAGAGCAACATTCATCATTAAATTCATCATCATCACCATAACCTGGGTCTCAGCGTTTATCCTCACAATCACCGCTTTATGATATGTGCAAAGAGAGTAGACAAGTGAATAATAGCAACGTCATTTCCTTTTTTAACTAGAAGTCTGATGACCTCCACTCTGTACTTTATGTTTGCATGACCAAAGACTTGACATGCAAAGAACATTTTAGCCAGCATTACTGTAATACATATACTTATTAAAAAAGGCAACACATTTTCAGTTTATGAACAGAAATCCATGTCTTTAGTGTTTTCTCCTGTGTGCTGTAGAGTCATTCTCAGATTTTATATTTTCACAGAGAAAAGTTTCAAAAAGTACACATTGAAAGGGAAACATCTTCGGGTGGAAACTACTAAAAATCAATAATTTGATTTTACTTTATTTATGACTGCTACCAGGTATTAATCTCACTGTCATGCTAAAGAAAACTGATGGATCCTCCTCACAGCTTTACAATTAAAGTGGCGTAAAGTGACTGACTCAACCTTTTGTCCCCACACAGACCAGCCAGGATATCTGCTGTGTGGTTTTTGCTCTCTTTAATGTCGTCTGGGCAACTTTATTTCTGGAGCGCTGGAAGCGGCGAGAAGCGGAGCTGGCCTACAGGTGGGGCACCCTGGACACCCCCGCCGAGTCCTTGGAGGAGCCCAGGCCCCAGTTCAGGGTGAGAACTCTTCACAATATAAGCACAGGCTTCCTGTAATAATGACCCTGAAAGTTTCTCATGTCTTGGTGATATTTCCTCTGACAGTCTTCCTCCCAACACAGGGTTAGCCTACAATAGCAGGAAATGGGGTTGGTGGGTCCATGTGCTCTGAGAGCAGCAGGAGGGGCGGGGTTAGTGTGTGTGTGGGGAGGGAGGGGGTGTTATTAGGTTGCATACCCCCACAAAAGAAGCAGTGGTGGGAGGGGTTGTGATGGGTAAAGAGGCACACAGGTCACATGGGAGCTGAGCCCGGCTAGCTCAGTCGGTAGAGCATGAGACTCTTAATCTCAGGGTCGTGGGTTCGAGCCCCACGTTGGGCGCTTGCTTTTGTCAAGTTTCATTGTGTTGCCCACATAAACAGATCATGTTATCAAGCATTACACTGACCTAGGTTGTTTTTCATACTTTCATGGAAGTTAATTTTTTGAGGGAAGCTCATATTAATTAAATTAAAAGTATGTTATTGATCCCAAAGGGAAATTAAATGGTGGTGTAGACAGTGATGGCTGTTGGCAGAAAAGAGCTCCTGTAGCAGTCTGTATTACAGCAAATTCGAAAAAGCCTCTGACCAAAGACACTGTTTTTCTAAGACAATCTCTTGGTCAGGGTTGTTCATAATGTTATTTGGAAAGTCCTTCTTTGCTTCATCATGTCCAGAGGACCCCCAGTCTTTCTCAACAATCTGATTTCTAATGCGTGCCTACAGGGTGTGAGGCGGTGCAGTCCCATAACAGGCTGTGAGGAGTTCTACTACCCCGCCTGGAAGAGAGCCATGTTCAGATGGCTGGTCAGCCTGCCTGTCTGCCTGCTCTGCCTCTGCTTCGTCTTCCTCGCCATGCTCCTCTGTCTTCAACTGCAGGTCTCTGTTGGACAGCACTGTCTACCATGCTAAACAAAAACAGCTAGTAATGACACAGCTCCACAGCCAAACATAAAGAATCCAATATTAAAGTATTCAATTTTCAAACAGGTAAAATATGCATATTCTATATAGAGTGTCTAGTGCTAGTTTTATGACACANGAAAAAAGTGTTTCCATTGCAGTTTTGCAACATCAACCAATAAACCTCTCATCCTAGCTGAAAAGACTTTTAAGCAAAAAACACGTCCTCAATGAAACACGTGAAATGTCAGATTGGTCAATGGAAATGCAGCTAGTGATGAGTGGCAGAGTGTTACTAACAAACAGCCAGTCATCTGTGGTCATGATTGTCACAATGATAAATACCACCATCTGTCTGGTACATGTTGTCTTTCATCAGCACACACACAGTTTTTATGTGCTTTATCCTTCCATGTCAGACTCATCCTTTTCTTTCTTTTTCTTAGATAAACTGTTTGGGAAACGACTTCTGCTGGCCAGACATTACATCAACTCTCGCAAGTCCTGGTTAAAGATGGTTCCCACACAAAACTGTGACATCCTGATGACTTTTCCAGGTAAACGCTCTGCTCTGACATGTCCTCCATGTTTGTCCTGCAGTGAGGAGAGAAGGCGCTGGTAGCTAGTCAGAGATTTATAGTGAAGTGCTTTGGAGGATATTAAAAGCTGTCCATTAACAGCACCTGTTTTTTCTGCTGTCTCCTTTTAATGGAAGGGCCAGCAATGTGAACTTGAAGCATTTCATTAAGCCACCATACACATGCAGCGTGAAGGAGCACATCCTGTTTTATGTGAGCTGTTTAAACAGAGCACGCTGTTTACTTATGGGCAGATAAGCGGCTTAAGTCAACATTTATTATTTCTGTCTGAATACACAATTGCCACATTTGTCTCAGACACCGTTTCTAAAAGGACGACGTGTAAAATATATATATTTTTTTTCTATGAAAGATGAGGAAATTATGGAACTCAGCTTGACTGACCTTTATCCCCCAGTACCACCTATCACGAGTGAGCATATTAGTGCTGTTAAAAATAGCTTCTACTCAACCTTACTCTGTGTGCACTGATTAGAAATTACCTTTCAGAATCAATTGAACAGCCTACTATCTCAAAAATAAAATATTTATATCAAAATAAATCAATTACAGAAAGATCCCAGATTTACAGAACTATCAGGTTATGGTTGGAAATGCACATAAAAATCAAAAGGAATCACAGTATGTCTGATTTATTCCACAACCAATTCAAGCTGAACAGAAAGAGTTGCAACCAGAGGCAGTCCTGGTCTGTTTGGCGCCCTGGGCTCATGCTGCCCACCCAAGATGGCGCACTGTGGGCGGTTGCCCATGTCGCTCGTATCAGAAAATGCCACTGGCCACAACACATTGGCTACTTGAGTAATGATGTACACGACAGACCCGTGCCCAGCACTAGAAGGTTGTGCTAGGTGGTTGGTCTAGGCTATGCTAAGCTCCAATGTGGTACGTTTTAGCCAAAAATGGAATGCCCCCAGCTTCCACAAGCAAAGAGAAAGCAGACAGAATATTGATGAGAGGAAAGATTAATTTGGCGGTGTCGACGTAGTTCAGACCTCTATAAACTTCAGGTTTCATCGTGCTGTACAATGTGCCGTAGAGTCGTGCCAATTAGCAGCAGGAACACATCAATCTGTTTCCATCATCTGAAGTACTTCCTGTTGATAGAATATTCTGAGAGTCAAAAGATGAAGCAAGATGAAGTTTGCATGTTGGCATGAATGTATAAGCCAACATGTCCCTGAAGTATCACCCTTGACCCAGCCGTGTCAAAAGAGAAGCCCATGGTAAAGGCATGATGTTTATTTCGGTGGAAATAAGGGGCTTCAGGAAAATTATGTCAGTCATCGACCATAGATACAAAATCCCTGGCTGGGAAGATTTTTCACACATAGCCATACACAGCCACACTTTATGGTGAAGTTAGAGAAAGGGTGGAGGAGCAACTGAATTTAGTGTCAAAGTTTGCGACCATAACTCAACAACCCAGGATCCTAACACATCCTGTTAGGATCCTGGGTTGTTGGATTCTAACAGGATCCAACAACTGTAAATCCATTTACATGGATTTACAGTCCATGTAAATGACGATATGACCAGTCATTTACATGGACTGGTCATATCGTCCAGTCCATGTATGTGTATTACCATGAGCAGGGTCAGATTTGTTAGTGCACACCTACCTGTACAGTGATGCTTCAGGAAGTTATTCTTTGGAAGAGAACTTTCACTCATAAATAATTATAAGAGTAAGAGGTTTTTGAGTATTGCTAACGCTGTTGCTGAGCTTGCCTTGTTGACCACATTAGGGAAATGTGTTCAGAAATCGTGCAGGACACAAGTAGTATTTAATCTGTCTACAGCTATGCATTCTGGGTACAGAATAAATGTAATTTAAGATTAAATAAATGTCTGCAGGGCTGCACAGTGGCACAGTTGGTAGAGCTGTTGCCTTGCAGCAAGAAGGTTCTGGGTTCAATCCCCCATCTTCTCCCACAGTCCAAAAACATGACTGTTAGGTTAATTGGTCTGTCTACATTGTCCCTAGTCATCCTAATTAGAATGTGTGTGCATGGTTGTTTGTCCTGTCTGTCTCTGTGTTGCCCTGCAACAGACTGGAAACCTCTCCAGGGTGTACCCTGCCTCTCACCCAGAATGTTAGCTGGAGATAGGCACCAGCAACCCTTCTGACCCCACTAGGGACAAGGGTGTAAAGAAAATGGATGGATACATTTCTGCATAAGTAGTTTTTCCCTCACAATAAGAGCATGCATAAACATCTCACTACTTGAAGAATGCTTAACAGTCGCTAATAAAAGCTTCAACAGAGACTTTAAACTTTATTCAGCTAACAGTTTACAAAACCATAAATTAAATTAAATTAGCTTATTCATATTTATCTGGAACAGCTCATTTACGGGAAGCTAACTGCCCTAAACATTTTACAAATTAGCAAAAACGCTGCAGGCAATAAATGAAAAATTAGCTCTGCTGTTAGCACTTCAGCAGATTAGCGGAAGTGGATCCACCACTGAGATTCCATGCAAGAAGAACTGGGTTAAAAACACAATTAGAGCTGAAATGATTAATTGGAATAATTGTGATGAATTAATTATTGAAATAATCAAGTTTTCTGTTTAACTTGAGTAAACAGAGTCCTATTAGCACCATATACAAACCAGTTATTAAATGGTTTATCCAAAAGATAATCTACAGATTATCAATACACTGCAATAACTGATCACACAAAGGATGTGATTTTTAGTTTTATATCAGCTGATCAACAACTGGTCCAGTCAAGCATCTCTAGAATAGACACAGAAACTTCTACTTTACCACAGCTTCTGTTTTTGGACAGTAGATGGTTGAAAACATGCTGATGAACTTCAAATGGATGTATTTCTAATTTCCCCAGATACAATAGATGACCACACTCTGCTGTGGCTCCTGAATCAAATTCGTGTTGGAATCCCACAGGTCAGCATCCAGGTCCGGCAACATAAACACACCCAGACCCACGCCTTCTTCATCGCAATAACATTTGAAAAGTAAGATTCAACTTCTTTCACAGGTACAAGAAAAAATAGCCTCTTATTTCAGATGGAAATAAAATCTTGCTGTTTATCCCCCCCAACAGCCTGCTGCGAGGAGCCGAGCAGATGGGCATGTACAAGACTGTGAAGCCACAGTTTGGTGGTGGCATGCGCCGCTTCTCCTGTGAGGAAGACAACATCTATGAGAACATAGAAAGCAAGCTTTGCTTTTTCACCTCGCAGGTTAAAAGTCTGGGATTCTCGTTATCAGTGTCACCTGGAAGTGTTAGAATGTAACTCAGGTCTTCGTAAAAAAAAAAATGGATGTACAAATGTAGGTGTTATTTTATTAAATTCCATAAAACCATGTGTGCCTGTTGTGCTTAGGAACGTCAGAGCATCATTAAGTATTGGCTGGATAACCTGCGTGCCAAACAGGGGGAGATGCTCCACAACATCCACTTCTTGGAGGGGCAGCCAATAAGTGAGATGCTTTTTATCATCTACATTTTCCAGGCCGCTCTGCATCTTCTCATTCCTTTATTCTGGTTTTATCCCTTAATGCAGGGGTTAATGTTCAAAGTGTGGCCTGGGGGCCACTTTTGCAGCAGCTAAGCTAATTTTGTGTGGATCATGGCTGCAAGCAGGGTATATGTTTTTATGATGTAAAGCTCTTTGAACTGCCTTGTTGCTGAAATGTGCTATGCAAATAACATTTGATTGATATATAATTGGGGGCCCAGGACAGGCAGATGATCCAAATGAAAACTTTTTTTTTCAGTTAAAAAAGTAAATTTTTTACAAACTGAAATTTTCTAAAAATGGAAAACATAGGCACATTACAAAGTATTCATCTTATAATATACATGTTTTTTTCTTTTTGTTTCTTAATTTCATATTGATATCCAGCAACTTTTACTATATAGCAGACATGATTTCACCAAAATCTGCATTTAGTTGATTTACTAAACCTTGGCAATATCAAGTAGTTTTCAAAGAAAATCCAAAATCATCTTCTTATTGTTGAAAATTGAGTCATTATACGACAACTCTACAACTTTAATAAGTACAAAACTTTTTTTTTATCAGTGATTTATAGATACTTTCCTGTCAAAAATTATGTCCCATGTGTAGTTTATTGCTGAGCAGGTAAAAATTTTATATATTCAATGTTTTTTCCTTGTCATATTTATGTGGCACTTTTGGACAAGGAGCTAAAAAAGTTCAACAAAAAGTACAGCATTGTTAGTATCTTAAAAGTTTACATACCCCAAAGCTTTTCACATCTTGCCACATTGTAACCCAAAAAACTTTGATTGATTTGGTTATGAGTTTACGTGATGGAACTGGGAACAAGCATCGAACTGGGAACTCTGGTTTCAGCCGTTTTCTGTACTTTTAGTTCCAGAGCTAATCGCTCGGGGAGTGATCCATCAGATGTTTCCTCTTCATGAACAAAGAATACTCAACCAGCTGATGACTTCGTGGGTCCAGGCTGTGTGTGAAAGGCAGCCCCTCGGTAAGAAATACTGGAGGATGACATGGAATGCCTCATACTGAATAGATTCCTTGAAATCGGGTCCACTTCTGCTAACTCAAGGTTGGAGTTTTTTAAAGCAAGCTGAATATCCTCAGTTATGTCTAATAAATCATTTCCAGATGACATTTGTGACTACTTTGGAGTGAAGATCGGCATGTACTTTGCTTGGCTGGGTTTCTACACCAACTCCATGCTCTACCCTGCCGTCATCGGCTTTCTGCTCTGGATACTAGCAGAAGATGATCAGGTATCACAAACCTTAAAGAGAGAGCTTTTGAGGGTATTTCAATTCATGATGTAAAATTAGGAACAAGTTAAATGAGGAGTTAAAACAAAGTCAAAATGTAATACAATTTGAAAAGAAAAATGAGGTCATTTTCACTAGCTGTAGAAATATGGGTGAGACTTAGCACAAATCTGTATATGTAAACTGAGGCTAACGCAGAGTGTGTGTGGGTATGGATGTATGCATGTACATATATGTGTGTCTGACAAGTCCATGGCAAAAAATACCCCAAAAAAACAGATAAAATGGAAAATTAATTAAACCATGTCAAGATTTTTCTTTTTTTTATTTAATAATGAGGGTCCACCTCAAAACATGGTAAGTTTATCGGGTAGGAGTTCATAAGTTTTGTACTTCTTCCTATTCCTTTTCGGGCATGTTAAGATTATTGTGGTACAAAAAATATGTCTTTTACAATACTTGTTCATGTCTGTTTCTTTATACTGCTATCATATTGAAAATAAATAAATAGTTCACCATTTTAGTTAAGTGAAGTTCTGTTAAAAGAAGTTCATATGTTATCTGTAGTTAATTTGATCTTATTGCTCAATATGTGTTGAGAAAATAATAATAATCACTGCATTATTATTTTTTTTACTTATCTTACATTCAACTTTTATTCCTATGTGCCCATATATTTATTTTACTCGTACTATTCATCATATTAAGAATCATTTTGCATTTATTGATAATATTGTTTTTGCTTAATAGTTATACTCTTGTTGTTTATTCCACCGTATGTCCCTCTTATGATCCCCTTTGACCTTATACTTCCAGAGCATAGTTTGGAGACATATTGATGGGTGAAGTGAAACATGTACATTGCAGCATTTATAGTAGGTAGAAAAATTAAGTTCATAAGTTCATTTCCTGCAGGAAATGAGGAACATCTGCAAAGATAAGGAACCAGCGGTTCTAGGTGTTTTTTCAGGGTTGCAAAACAGCCACCTTACATCTGTGCTGTCATGATCCGTGTTTTTGTGCATTTATATTAAGGTTTTTCTGTGTTCAGTTCCTGTCCTGAGTCTCTGTTGTTTCTGCGTCTTCCCTGTTGATTGATCCCAGGTGTGTCTCATTCCTTGATTTCCCTCCCAGTGTATTTAGTCCCCCCTGTTGTCTTTGTCCTTTGTTGGGTCCTTGTCGTTTGTTGTACGTCTTCCGCCTAGCTCTCCAGTCGTACTGTATGAAGTCCTGGTTAGTCTTAGCTCCTGCATTCAGTCACCAATTGTCAATTGCTGCCGGTTATTAGCTGTGTGCTATTGTTCCTGCCGTGCTGCCTGATTGGACTGTTTAGAACAGGGGTCACCAACTCCAGTCCTCGAGGGCTACCATCCTGTAACTTTTAGATGCGTCTCTGCTCAAACACACCTGGATCAAATAAACTGCTCGTTTCCAGCTTATTGCAGAGAGGAGTGAATGCTGGTGAGGGAATTCAGACATTTTGGAGCAGAGGTGAATCTAAAAGTTGCAGGATGGTAGCCCTTGAGGACTGGAGTTGGTGACCCCTGGTTTAGAGCAACATTCATCATTAAATTCATCATCATCACCATAACCTGGGTCTCAGCGTTTATCCTCACAATCACCGCTTTATGATATGTGCAAAGAGAGTAGACAAGTGAATAATAGCAACGTCATTTCCTTTTTTAACTAGAAGTCTGATGACCTCCACTCTGTACTTTATGTTTGCATGACCAAAGACTTGACATGCAAAGAACATTTTAGCCAGCATTACTGTAATACATATACTTATTAAAAAAGGCAACACATTTTCAGTTTATGAACAGAAATCCATGTCTTTAGTGTTTTCTCCTGTGTGCTGTAGAGTCATTCTCAGATTTTATATTTTCACAGAGAAAAGTTTCAAAAAGTACACATTGAAAGGGAAACATCTTCGGGTGGAAACTACTAAAAATCAATAATTTGATTTTACTTTATTTATGACTGCTACCAGGTATTAATCTCACTGTCATGCTAAAGAAAACTGATGGATCCTCCTCACAGCTTTACAATTAAAGTGGCGTAAAGTGACTGACTCAACCTTTTGTCCCCACACAGACCAGCCAGGATATCTGCTGTGTGGTTTTTGCTCTCTTTAATGTCGTCTGGGCAACTTTATTTCTGGAGCGCTGGAAGCGGCGAGAAGCGGAGCTGGCCTACAGGTGGGGCACCCTGGACACCCCCGCCGAGTCCTTGGAGGAGCCCAGGCCCCAGTTCAGGGTGAGAACTCTTCACAATATAAGCACAGGCTTCCTGTAATAATGACCCTGAAAGTTTCTCATGTCTTGGTGATATTTCCTCTGACAGTCTTCCTCCCAACACAGGGTTAGCCTACAATAGCAGGAAATGGGGTTGGTGGGTCCATGTGCTCTGAGAGCAGCAGGAGGGGCGGGGTTAGTGTGTGTGTGGGGAGGGAGGGGGTGTTATTAGGTTGCATACCCCCACAAAAGAAGCAGTGGTGGGAGGGGTTGTGATGGGTAAAGAGGCACACAGGTCACATGGGAGCTGAGCCCGGCTAGCTCAGTCGGTAGAGCATGAGACTCTTAATCTCAGGGTCGTGGGTTCGAGCCCCACGTTGGGCGCTTGCTTTTGTCAAGTTTCATTGTGTTGCCCACATAAACAGATCATGTTATCAAGCATTACACTGACCTAGGTTGTTTTTCATACTTTCATGGAAGTTAATTTTTTGAGGGAAGCTCATATTAATTAAATTAAAAGTATGTTATTGATCCCAAAGGGAAATTAAATGGTGGTGTAGACAGTGATGGCTGTTGGCAGAAAAGAGCTCCTGTAGCAGTCTGTATTACAGCAAATTCGAAAAAGCCTCTGACCAAAGACACTGTTTTTCTAAGACAATCTCTTGGTCAGGGTTGTTCATAATGTTATTTGGAAAGTCCTTCTTTGCTTCATCATGTCCAGAGGACCCCCAGTCTTTCTCAACAATCTGATTTCTAATGCGTGCCTACAGGGTGTGAGGCGGTGCAGTCCCATAACAGGCTGTGAGGAGTTCTACTACCCCGCCTGGAAGAGAGCCATGTTCAGATGGCTGGTCAGCCTGCCTGTCTGCCTGCTCTGCCTCTGCTTCGTCTTCCTCGCCATGCTCCTCTGTCTTCAACTGCAGGTCTCTGTTGGACAGCACTGTCTACCATGCTAAACAAAAACAGCTAGTAATGACACAGCTCCACAGCCAAACATAAAGAATCCAATATTAAAGTATTCAATTTTCAAACAGGTAAAATATGCATATTCTATATAGAGTGTCTAGTGCTAGTTTTATGACACATATAGAGTCATTTAGCCCTTTGAGATCTCAAGACGTAATTTTTATTAATGTATTATTTATAATACATTTATAAATAAAATGAATTATCTGTCAAATTTACACATGCATTTCATCAAGAAATGTATGTATATTTTGTCTTTCCATCTCCTTTGTTCTTTTTACATTTCCTCGCCTCCACGTTTTAATTTTCCTAAAGCTTTTTTTGCCTTGTTATGCAAATGAGGAGGGGTGGTGTCTTAGGACTTCAACTCCTGTCTATGGGCTGGTCATGCATTTCTTGATGAAAATGTATGTGTAGGAAAAAGGAAAAACAAAATCTATTAATTTCTGCTTTTATTTTTAATTATGTCAGTTTTGGTCCTCCACAGTTTTCATGTCATGACAGTGATAAATAACAGTTATTAGACTGTCACTAGTTCTAATTCCACAATAATATTCTTCACTTTGCAGGAAGTGGTGATGGAGATTCAGGAGCTGCCTAGTATCACAAGATTCATCCCTAAGATACTTCTGGCCATCACTGTAACTGTATGTGATGAAGTGTATAAGAAGATTGCCTACTGGCTTAATGACATGGGTAGGAATCATTTTGGCAAATGACAGAATTCCGTTTGTGTGAATAATAGACGAGTTCTTTGATAAGAAAGGGAGAGGATGGTGACTGACTCTCCTTTTCTCCAGCAGGAACAGAAATAGGAAATAGAATATGTCTCTGCTTCATGTTTGTTTGTTCTTCCAGAGAACTACAGGCTTCAGAGTGCCTACGAGAACAATTTGATCATCAAGATGGTTTTTGTAAGTTATCCTGTTTTGTTTTGTGCTTTGCTTTTTAAGATAGTTTGGTTTTCTATTTCTTCTTATGTCTTCTTGTTCTTCACAGTTTGAATTCATCAATTCTTACCTCAGCCTTTTCTACATTGGATTCTACCTCAAGGACATGGATCGACTGAAGGAGGTAAGAACATTGAAGAAAATTTGAAATTTGAAATTGGTAGTACAAAACAAAAATCAGTAGTTGCTATTTATTTTGGAATATGTTAGTTTTGAGCTTTGGCAAAAATTAGCCAGTCCTGTACACTCAATCAATTCAATTCAGTTTATTTATATAGCACCATTTCACAACAATTAAAATCAGTCTGCAACTTCCATCAGTGTCAGAACCCTCTGACTTCAACAGACTGCTGTTGAGCATGTCTTTAGATATTGTCTTCTCGGCTTTTTCAATGCTTTTGTTTTGGAAATCTGATGACAATTCTGGAATTTTGGCATTAAAAATGTGTATGAACTCTGGTTGTAATAATAAATAACATATTAACAAAAACAGAATCTTATGACTTGAAAATTATTGTAATGTTGATTGTTATGTCATTATCTTATTTGAGATTACACTCCATAGGCACACACTCACACCTATTGAGAATTTAAAGAGACTAATTAGCCAGTCATGTTTTGCACTGTGAGAGGAAGTCATGCATGCACAGGGAGAACATACAGAAAGACCGCAGGTTGAGATTTGTTGAGATTTTCCTGCAAGTTAATAGTGCTGCCAACTGTGCAGCCCTGAGATTAAATTGATTCTTGAAAAACATAATATTGTCACATTCCTAAAATAATGGCCTGAGTCCTTTTTTTTTTTTTGCCAAAAGTGATTTGGGGAAAAAAAAAAGCAAAGAAAACAAATAAAAAAAAAAAAACCGGAACACTTTTGACAAAAAAAAAAGATATGGCTGAAGTCATTATTTTAGGAAGGTGATGTTATTCAGACTGACAGAAGCGAGGCTGCCTTGCAGTCAGAGCCACGGCGCCATGTGACCACCAAACTTCTACTTTCAGAACCGCCATCACCCCAAGACTGATTCCTCTGTTACAGACTGTATATGTAAATAATAATAATAACTTATTTTGAATTATTTTGGCCAACAATTCTTTGTAGCTTTAGAGCTTTATGAACAATCATTTTTATCTTCATTTGTAAGCCAATTTGGATAATAGTGCCATTCAAATGTGCCAATTTGGATAATATTGCCATTCAAATGTATGGACACAAACACATGAACAGACATGAATGTTCTTCTAAATATAATGAAAACAGGAAGTTGATGGTAAAACCACTTTGTAACATCTCTACATTTTGAATCTTTTACTTTCAATTTGTAAATTGCACCTTACCTCTGACCAAGTGTAAGAACAAAACATGTGACTCTATCTATAGCAGCTGTTTCAAGGAAACCACGCAACTTCCTGTGTGTCTGACTGCACAATCACACATCTAGATGTTTCTGCACTGATAGCTCACAACACAACAACATTGAAAAGTCTAGTTAAAGTTTCTACTATTGGTAGTCATGCAAATAAACAGTACAAAGACAAATGGTAAAATGGACTGAACTTATACCACTCAAAGCACTTTGCACTTCAGGCACATCCAACATGTCATTTCATGTCATTTAATTTTCATAATGATTCATTCCATGTGTTTATGTTCATCCACGTTAACATTAGTATGACTTTGTGTATCTATACATACCCATATACCCATATACACACACAGACACATGGATACAAACACAATTCGAACATATAAAAACCCCTTTTAAAATAAGTTTATGTCAATTGATACATCTACTTTAACTGAATACACACAAAATAAATCTGAAAAATAAGTATTTACCCAATGTGCACACATATCCATATATCAATAATCTGTATCACACATAACAATACATATAAAGCATAAATTCCATTTAATATGTCTGAGAAGGTGTAGGAAGAAATAATGTATTTAACCGTACCCCTTCTCCAATACACCATAATAACAAACATATATATGCACATATAAAACAATATATGTTGTATGTAAAGTCTCTGTTTTCCTTTCAGATGCTTGCTACTCTATTGATTTTCCGCCAATTCCTGCAAAACATCAAAGAAGTCCTTCAGCCATATCTCTACGAGCAAAGCAAGCTCGGCGTCTTCACCCCAAAGGTCTTATGGGAGCTCCTACAAGTCATCATTCTCAAGTATGGGCGTCTGGCTCTTGGGAAGGCACAAGCCTCAATTACCTCCTACTCCTTCTTGAGTCCCAGAGGAATCTCAAACAGTCACGCCACAAATTGTAACCAGGAACCAAGGAGAAGAGGAGATCTGAAAGCTGGCTTCAGGCTCTCAGAGGAAGAGTGGGACATGAACGACAGCATTATAAAGCATCGGAAAGTCAGCTTCACCGAGAAGGTGGACTACAAGAATGTCAAGACGGAGACCCAGGCTGTGGAGGACAGTTTCCTGGAGGACAGTCCGACGCTGGTGGAAGACGGGATGGATCCATCCAGTATTTTTGACAGTTGTGATGAGGACAGTGACTGTGAATCGCTGTCTCAGGTAGTGTGGTCAACATTGTTTCTGTCTAATGGGCAGGGTTTCTCAACATCTTAAGGGCCCACCATTGTTGGGCAGAAGTCGACAATGCTTGACAAAGGTTTGTTTTCACAAACACCCTTCAAGGTCCACAAGACTCACTGGTCTTAGCTCCTGTGAAGCCCCTCCAACTGCAGTATACGTCATGGTGTTTCATCATATGTGTAGTTTACAACAGGAAGGGGTGGATGACATGAGGCTGAGAACTAAAAGAAGTAATTTTCATCACCCAACTGCGACAATGAGAACCAATTTCGGCACGTTGGCTTGACCATGCTGGACCCTTAAGAAATGTGTGAATAAGTACACATTAAAGATGTTTCAGTTATTAGCACAGAAGTATCATTTTTAATTTTTCCTTCAGCAGGAGACCAAGGAGAGTGTCAGTGTGTCCTCTTCAAAAGAATCCGATTCCATCTACCAGAGAAGGAGTGTAGGGGAGGGGAAAGATGACAAGAAATCTTGGATGGATCCACCAGAGGAAACCAAAACTGTTGCTTTGACTCAGGCTGAGATAGAGAGTTGTATGCAGACATATGAGGTAGCCTTCCTGATACATGTTTCTCCAAAATTATATCTACTCACAGTTATGTGTACACATTAAAAAAATGTGACTAATCTTTTTGTGGTGGGACATTTGATGTGAAAAGGGAACACTTCAAGACTACCAGGAGATGTTCATTCAGTTCGGCTACGTGGTGCTCTTTTCCTCGGCCTTTCCCCTGGCGGCCATGTGTGCTCTTATCAACAACATCATTGAGATACGAAGTGATGCCCTGAAGCTGTGCACTGGCCTTCAGAGACCGTTCGGACAGAGAGTGGAGAACATCGGACAGTGGCAGGTTGGTGGCTTCCAGCTTGGAAATGTCAGTAATGCCTTTCAGGCTTCCACCTCAACAGCCTGTAAATTTGTCTGCTTGTTTTCAACAACAGACTGCAATGGAAGCCATGGGCTTGATAGCCATTATAGTTAACTGTTACCTGATTGGTCAGTGTGGCCAGCTTCAGCGTCTGTTCCCCTGGTTGAGCCCAGAGATGACCATCATCTCCATTGTCTTGCTTGAGGTACTTCCTACACACTTTCATTAAACCTAAAAATGTTCTGTCTAGTGTAGGTTTTATGGCGTATGCAAGACTTATTTATCCATCAAAACACAGAATGTGAAAATGAATGTCTTGTACTCTGATGTGTTGTCTTGAGTTTGTCCCTTTGTGGTCTTGTGGGTTTTCAGCACTTTGCAATCCTCCTAAAGTACGTCATCCATGTCGCCATCCCTGATATCCCTGGCTGGGTAGCAGACGAGATGGCCAAGCTAGAGTACCGACGAAGGGAAGCTTTCAAGGTATATCGCTCTGTCATAGCTTGAAAGACCTTCTGCCAACATCAGACCTGCTGTTGGCTGCTGATTGGCCAATTTGTATTGCATATATGTGTGTATACGTCCCTTCGTTTCTTGGTGTGTGTTAACCTGAAATGCTCTGTGGTCCAGTCTGTCTTTGAATAGTGGCAGTGCGTGACGTCAGTCAGCTCTCTGTACAGTGCTCCTTTTTCAGATCTTTTCAGTTTTTTACTTGTCACACTTCAAAGGACAACAATGTTAACATCAGAGCAAAATAATCAGAGTAACAATTAAAAAAGTTTTTATGTGATGATGTCACTTAGGGTTGCACAATATATTGCAAATATATTGCTACCGCAATATTATTGTGCCCATTATTCATATCCCAAATGATTGTTTGGAGTGCAATCATTTTTGGCTAGTATATTCAGTGTTCTGAACATGATTATGATAAGCACTGTTATTGTGATCATAAAATGTATTAATATTATTGTCATCACAGTATTTTCTAAAATTGTGCAACCCTAATTTCATTTATTAAGAAAAAAAGCCTTGTGCAATAGAACCTGTATGACAATGTACAGGTTTAACTTCTTTCAACTTTTTCTGATCTAAAGAAAATCAGAAGAAGTTAAATAACACATGTGAAACAGTCATTCTGGAAAGGGTTACAAAGCCATTTGAAAAGTGTCAAGACTCCAGAAAACCACAGTGAGAACTGTTATCAACACATAGCGCAAATATGGAACAATGGTGAACTTTCCCAAAATGTCTGCATCAATCACTCATTCAGGAGGTCACAAAAAACCCAGAACAATGTTTAAAGGTCTGCAGGCCTCACTTACCTCAATTAAGGTCAGAGTTAAGGATTCAACAATGAGAAAGACAGACTGGGCCTATAAAATGGCCTCCTAGTGAGAGTTTCAAGGTGAGACCTATGGCTGAACCAAATAAACACCAAGCTCTTACTTGCAAAAATATTTTTCCTTGACCTCTTAATAGCTTAAAACAAAAAATGTGATGGGTCTAATGACTTAATGGTACCTTTTACAAAAATTTGTACCTTACATATATGCCAAATATGAGAGATAATGTATGAAAAAAAAATTAAGCCTCTCTGGCTCCTATTGCTATGTGCAGAAATGCATCGCTCCCGGTGAGAGGAGAGTGAGAGTTTGATTACACAATCACATCTCACCTACAAACCAGACTTTCTACACAAAGGAAGTAGAGTTTGATTAAAGTGTGCTAAACAGAGGATGTTATCAAACTCTGATGCAGAGCAAAAAGTGAACTCCGGTCTGCCTACGGACCAGGTGTCGATTTGGTTGAAGTTAATTACGGTGCGTTTTTAATACATATATGAACGCCAAGCAGTCTGGATACCGCTCCAAACGCAGGAAGTGGATTACAACACAATCCATTCTGGGTAAATACAACCAAAACAAACATGTACATCTAGCAGAAATGAAGAAATGACTCTTTTACCAAAGACAAAAGAGAAATCTTCCAACCACTCCACTTTTGTTCACATTTTATGAAGAAGGAAGATGCCCTCAGTGTCTTTTTCAGAGGTGTTTCCTTCAGTGTTTCTTAGGTGAAAGGGTGAACAGGGTTTCCAAAGGGTCTGGTTGGTTTGACACAATCCTGTGTGAAAGAGAACACACCGGCTGAAAATGAACCAAATACTGCTTTTTTGGTCCCCTGTCGAACCAAGTCTACCAGACTATCAAGTGTGAAAACACCCTTAGTTTGCAGTCAGAATGTAGAACACACTGTTGCTCTGTAGAATGCTTCTTTTCCATCACTTTGTCCTAAATGTTTAACCTTTCAGAAACATGAGCTGCAGGCACAGCAGCACTTCCAGCAGCAGCTTCGGCGCCGCCGGGAGGAGGAGGAGCTTCACCGTCAGGCCGAGCTGCAGGCAGAAGCTCATCATGAGAGCGACTACCACAAGGCGGACATGCAGCACCAGCACCACCACGACAAATCACAGGGCAACAAGCCTGGTGACAAGCCCAAGAGGCCCAGCTCCCTGCTGGGGAATAACAATGTGATGAAGCTCAAACAGATTATTCCTCTCCAAGGGAAGTTCTCCTCTGGGTCGTCCCGGTCACCAGCTCAGTCACCAACGGGAGGCGAGGCAAAGCTGCCTGGATTTCTGAAGTTCCTAAAGTCACCTGAAGTGAAAAAAGAGCCAGCGGCGGCATCTGGAGGAACACCAGGCTCAGCAGTGATGTCTTCAGCTCCCCCGGGTGGACAGGAGAAGCCACAATCCCCTAACAGAACATTTAGTCCAGGGAAGCTGTTTAATTTTAGCAAATCAGAGGGTACGGTGGTGTGTGCTAATGGCACACAGCAGCCGAACCAGGCTACTAACTCTCAACCTAACACAACCACAGAGGAATTACCCTCAAACGAGTCAGATAAAGGAGAATCAAGACTACAGACTGATTTAGAAAACCCGAAGACCTAACAAATGATCACCCACAGCAATGTCATATTAGGAAGGGAGAAAAATGTACAAATGATCATGAAAAATGTAGAAGCACTGATGCACTCCGGTGTTAAACCACAAGGACCACATGCAGCAAGTGTTCAGCTTTTACTCTTGATGCAACTCCATAAAGCGTGCCACTGTCTCTGTATACACTTAATTACCTAACTTCCATGTATAAACTGTACAGTAAGTGTCACTGATTCTATGGGGGTTCAGTAACAGTGCAGCCTGATCCGAGACAGTACCAGAGACAGAAAGGGTCCAGAACCAAGACAGTAGAAAGGCAGTTTGTAGGTCAAACTTCCAGCTCCAAGTTGGTGCTGGTACTGGATGCATGTACCAGCACCACGCATGCGCAGTGAACATGTGCATGCGTGACATGTTCACTGTCTTTTCAGTTGCAATGCACGTTCAAAGCCATTGGGATTCTTCTGCACTAGGTCAGATATAGTCACTGTGACCATAAAAAAAATCTATTTTTCCAAACTTTGATTTTCTATGAATTTATTTTACTACATAATTTAGTGACTGTAACTATACGAGGCAAATAAATGTCACTCAGTTCAATGTCCATGTGAGAGAAACAAGAAAGGAGGAGCTGGTGTTGCTTCATGAGAGACCATGCTGCTGCTGGGTTCTGATGCCTCCAGGCAGTGGCAACCACAAGGGAGGTGAGGGGCAAACTCTACCCTATTGGTTCAGCCACCACTGTTTAAACTTACAGTGAGGCTGAAAAGAGAGTACATCCTGTTTGTTCTTGGGTTTAATGTATATTAGGACATTATAAAATTTCACACCAAACCAAATCCCAAGAAAAAACAATTATAGCAAAATCTAGACTTATTTCATGTGACGGAGGTCAAACTGTTGTGTTCACAGCCAAACAGACTTTAAAAAGAAACTGCAAGAAGAGTTAAAAGGAAATAAACAATATAATTAAAAAATCTAAGAAAGAAGTGGCAACAATTTATCAAGAAGTTGATATAAACAAACCACTATTATAATAATTATTATTCTTTTAGAAAACAAAGAAAATGTTGCATCCAAAAATCGACATTTTCCAGAAAAACTAAAAACAAGTCTAATTTATGTTCAGGAGTCCAAATAAATGTTTTTTTTCTTCTGTCTGTTCAACAGCAGCTTTTTGTTCCGTTTTGAACAAAAAGTAAACCATGATGGAAACACTGGTGAAAAAACTAAGTTCACCTATGGTGCCTTCATGGGACATTAGAGGGGCTGTAGCAGCCTGGTGTTCATTAACTGATTATTATCAACATAGGCACCACCATGCAATTGTTAGTTATGACAGCTCAGTATTTGTTTTTATTTATTTTAAAAAGTTAAACACAGAGTCAGATTTTTTAAGTCTTAATTTCTTCTAGTTTTGATGATTACGCCTCACAGATCCTGGAAACCCATCATTCAGTGTCTCAGAAAATCAGAATATTGCTTAACAGACATGACAGGCTTCTGAAAACAATGTTTATTTCTATTCCATTAATTTTTGGTTGGGGCTCCTTTTGCATGAATTACTGCATGAATGCGGTGTGGCAAGGAAGAGGTCAGCCTGTGACCCAGGTAGCTTTTACAGCGGCCTTCTGGTCATCTGCCTTGGATCTGGAGTGTCATCTTCCACTTAACAGTCCAGATATTCTCTACAGGGTTAAAGGTCAAATTCACAAATTTTTGAATGGATTCTTCTTGACAATCATCTCAAAGCTTCAATTATGTTCCTGGTGCACCTTGTTCTAAATAACATTTTCCTTCCATTCAACTTTCTATGGATATACCCCAGATACAGCCTTCTGTGAACCAGCAGCTTCTTCAGCAATCACCTCTTGTAGCCTTCTCTCCGAGTGGACAGTGTCCATCACTGTCTAATGCTCCAGTCAGAATGTTGTGTCTTATCAACCCAGACTGAGAGGGTCAGGAAACCTCTGCAGGCGTTTTCAGTCGATTAGCTGATTAAGGTGTGAACCGTGAGTTTTCAGTGTTTAATATCTCCACAGTGTTCTTATATTGTGAGATACTAAATTGATGGTTGTCATTATCTTTAGGACATAGTCATCAAAAATAGTAGAAATAGAGACCTGAAAAATCCCAGTGTGTGATGTATCTGCACATGAGTCACTTTCTGTGAAAGTGACTCATGTGATAAAAACTATAAAACTTTTTAATAAAATGTTTTAAGTGCAACTGTAATCATGACTGGAAAACATTTAGAAAAGAAAAGTTGTCTATCTTCACATTGATCACCTTCACAGTATTCCAAAACACAACTGTCAGACCATAACGCATAATACAATGTTTCTCAACATGGTTTTTCTACAAGGCCTGCTGAATCATGCAGTGTGGATGAAGGTACAGTTTTGTACATTCAAATGAAATTCAAATTGAAATGATTTTTTTAAAGGAACAGGTGATTTTTATTGTACCCTGATACATAAAATCCAAGAGCTGAAACAGGGTGTACTTTCTTCCTGTCATGACAGAAGAAAGGGTTTTTTTTTTCCTTGAAAGTTTCTCCAAAGCTTTCTGGTTTGTGTCAGTTACTGTGTGTCACCATGTACCTTCATACAAACGCTGACAGTGCATATATGCAATAAACTCAGACACATTCCAAACTCGTCATGTGAGAGCTGCAACTGTTCTACTGAGAGGTTGAAAGAACTGTCCACGTCAAATATGCTAAATGTTAGAATCGGTACTCATCATGCCTGAGCAGGTAAACACTCAGTCCAAACCTCTGAGCAGCAGTCAATGAATAAACAAACACCACAAAAAATTCTGAAAGAAAGATGCATTTTACTGTTCAGAGGACGTTCTTGTTACATTGTGACCAAAATCTGCCTTTAAATGCAACAGCTTAAATTAAAAAAAACAACAAAGCTAAACAAAGAAGATATTACTTCAAGAAACAAGATACAATACAAAACCATTTGTCGCATTAAAAGGACAAACATAATTTATTGGAATTCTGAAGAGAACCAAAGCAAATCTGTTGACGGGAATCCACATCACTCTGAAACACAGTAGTGTTTCAGAGTGAACACTATGAACATCATGCTGTGGGAACAGGGAAGAAGGATGGAACTAAATATACGAGAATCAGGGAAGAAAACCTGCAGAAGACTTGAGGACTGGGGAGGAGCTTTGTCTTCTAGCAGGCCCCAAAACATGGAACACGGAACGGGTTATGAAAACATAATCATATCTTAAAATGGCCCAGTCAAAGTCCAGATCTTGATGTTGAGACTTCATGGTAAGACTTGAAAACTGATGTTCACAGATCTCCATCTAGTGTAACTGCATTGAGTTGGAGCTATTATACAACACAGGCAAAGCTAGCAGCCGTAATGCTTTCTGCTGTTAATTACAGTGAAGGCTGCAATTACAAATGCACTTCACACTTTGCAGATTTATTTAGAAAACACTTATCTATTTCCTTAGATGTCACGTTACATTGTGTGTACTATAATGTTTTTCCTCTTTAATCAAAAATCCCAATAAAACATGAATGTAATTTATGGTGACAGCGTGCCAAAATTAAAGGAGCATGAATATTTTTTCGAAGGACTGTTACTCCAACATGTACACTGCAAATATCCAAACGCTTGTCAGGAAGTGAGCATTCAGTCTGAACCCGTTTCTCAATTCATTGAACTCTTTATAGAAGACTCTTTCCCACCGGTACCTGCTCGGCCCAACTCGGCCCAGTTTTCAGGGTTCTTCTTTAGTGTGTCTGGCACATTTATAGCACGGACTCACAGGAAGTCTCACTATTACTATGGATACAAGTTAACTTAAACATAGTTGTAGATATTAACAAAATATTGAAGTATTATTTTAATCTTATTGTTAGAAAATGTACACCATTGGTTGTGAAATCTCACACCACAGAGTGCATGAAAGCTACAAAATCTACCTCTGGAAACCGATCTGAATCCCCCGATGTGAGCATGAAATCTGCTTCACTAGACGCTGGCTCATATTTCTCCAATGCGGCATATCATTTAAGGCAATAAATCACTAGTTTCTCTGAGGAAACAACTCATTTCCTTCAGCATTCAGGTCTTTTAATGCAGAAAGCCCAGAATCAATAAATCATCATAAACCACTCAACATTAAAGATGAAACTAGAACATATTTGAAATGCCTCCTTTCATTACCAATTATGAAAGTGGAAAATACCTGATTGAGCACGAACCAGAATGATAGCAACATATGCATATGCGTGAATTATTGCATACATAAGCTCTGCAACAATTAGAACTTCATATGCTGCGTACAAACGAGACTGTATAGGACGAGAAGAAGAACAAAACAGGATGGAGGGCAGACGAGGTAGAAGTATGGTCATGTTAAGACTCCCACTCTACAGCAGAGACATGGAGACTTGGTAGGTAAAAGAGCTGCTGGAGTAAACCTGGAGTCACACTGTGGGGGGCTGCTGGGACAACTGCGGTTCGAAACCATCAGCACTGTTTACCGCACCACCACGTCTGCAAACACGCCGCATGTCTGAGTGGATTCTGTTGAAGCAGTCGAGTCTCTGGGAGAACGGAGGAAGCAGTGTGGTTCTTTACGAGTCCTCGGTGGGCTCCTCACTATCCGTTCGCGCCATCTTTCGCGGAGGTGCTGCGCTATCCTCTTCTGTCTGCTCCTGCTCTCGCTTCTTCCCCGAATTCTGGCAAATTTAGAAGAAAATCCGAATCGTTTGCTCATGACGTTCAGCGTGGGCAGTCAAAGATAAAACAATGATGGCTCAGATGTTTACATACAAATTTGAATGTCGTGCTTCACATAGTCTCTTTTCCTGAATAGAAAATTAATATAATGTACAGCAAAAGAGTTTGAAATGTGGATAGGTTAGGTTGGCATTTATTGTGGTATTTCTTTACCCAGAAAATGTTGGATCTGTCAAATATATACATGTACTCATAAACTTGTTGCAATAAGCAATTAATCAATTAACCCCATGATAAAATTCCATTCTGATGATTATTTTTTGAAGGACAGTCAATTGTATTTATGGTTTCGGGTGTGTGTGGGTTTTATTTGCATTTTATTTAATTGTTTTTGTCACGTTTTATTTTGGATGTATAAAATATCTTCCAATTCTAGCGTTAAAATTAAAGGTTACTGGCTTTTGAGAGGGCAAAATTGTATTGTTACGCCATTATAAATGTATTACTTGAAAATTGTCTCAAAATAACAATGTTATTGTAATAATTACTGGGACAATTTATCAACCAGCAAAATTTATTATCATGACATGACAATAAATTTGCTGCAATTGCTAAGTTGAAGGTTCTAGAAACTGTGGAGTCTATTCAAATCTGACCAGCTGGTCATTTTTTGCAGCATACAAGGAGTTTGTTTGACTTCATATACCCTGAGACTTTCTGTTTCTAAAATCCTGCAGGTTTCCAGATCATCACATCATTCCACTCATTTACCTTTTTATCCCACTGCTGATGTAGATACCGCAGTAGGATGTTTGTCTTCTCTGTCACAATGACTGAGTGAAATAACACAGACAGGAAACATTAAAAGATGCACAGGATGTTCTGTTTAGAACAAGTCTTGGAACTTACTCTGATCTGATGGATATTCTCGTGTAGGAAGATACACAGACGGCCGACGGTTCTGGAGCACAGGATTGGCAATAAGTTTAAGTCAGAAATGAGCAGTAATCATGTCGACAAAACAGGAACATTTGTTTATCCAAACAGTGAGAATGGAGAACTTACTGATGCTTTACATACGGAGTCTGCATGGAACCTGGTGAAGCTGTTTTTGTTGTAGACAGGCAGCCCCTTCAGGAAGTTCCTCTGTCAAAGGTTCAGGACAGATAAAGCATAAGCAGTAATTCCCCGGTGGCAAAAATAATTCCTGACATCAGTGGTACAAACTACTAATTATTTCACAAGTTCACACTGTTGTTAATGGGCCAGAAGCCAGAAACCCAATAGAACAAATGATTTATTCTTCTACAATGTATCGAAACGCCGACATAAAGCAACAGTAAACATACCTTCTCCATTTTTGTCTTCGCGTATCCACTAGCTTAGCACGCTGAGTGAAAACGAGCTAGCAACAAAGCTTTGTTGTTGAGTCGTTTCCTAGAAACCGACTTGTTACCTCTTAGACAGCTTCTCAAGACGACTAACGGTCATGAACTACATCCAATATTACTGTACTACGTCAGCTTTATCATTTAGACGCTTAAAAGTCTATCAGAAAAAAACCACAAACATTTACTAAAGGTGTCTGCGTAGCTCTCAGTTCACAACTCCATCTTTGTTGTTTATCCATTTCGGAGGCGGTGACTCTTTAACCTTCACGTCATCTCATTGGTTTAAATGTGAACGAGCTCTGAAGAGTGATACGATGATTGGCCAAAACGGTGATTACGTAATTTTTCCTTTGAGCCTGTGGGAGTTTCCAGCACTACGTTATATTATGGCAATGCAAACCATAGACATATTAAACAATGTATTTGCATTTCTTTATTTTGTCAATAATCAATACAGCTAACAAGTTACTATTGCTCTGAAATTCTGTATTATTCCCATTTTTATTTTTCCGATTTTTGTAATCCAAAGTATCTTGAAATAATACAATTAATACCAAGATTCCATAATTAAAATGTAAAACAAATTAAAATGTCGATTTATTAATTTGACGTGTATTTATCTGTTTATTAAATTATCAACACATTCCAAAACACCCTCTTAGTAAATGCATATTATTTTTTACATTTATTCTGAAGTCAATAATATTGTCACAACAGGAAGAATAAGTAGAATGACAGACTTTAAGTGTTTATTTCTGCTAATTTTGATTCTAATAGCTCACAACTGAAAAAAAACAATAAAAAGTCTCTGAATATTACATCAAATCATTGAAAGTTGATTTTTTTTTCCAATGCAGAAACGTCACCTTGCTAAAAGAGGGGAAAAAATCATGTACCCCATATGTTCCATACATACCTCTAGTTGGGGTTCCATATGCACAAATTACTGCATCAATGCTATTCAAGCAAAAGCTGAGTCGTGTTGCTTGGACCCCAGTTCTTCCTTCCAGTCAACTTTCCATTATTATGATTGGATAAAACATTGTAAAAAGCCAGCTTTTTTACCATGACCTTCAAGCAGCAGTATGTAACTTTGTAAAAAAAAAAAAAATGAAGAAGAAGAAGTCAATGTACTAATGGCAGAGAAACAACTTGCCTTTACAGAAAAACGGTTTATCCGCTGTCATTGGAGGTCATGCAACCTAGCCTTAGCACTGACAACCAGGGTAACTACCAGGAAGAAGCTGCCCCACCCCAGACAACCAATGGAAGAGGACATAAGCAGCACCACATTAGATTTTGATTGATAGCGCTAAGACCCTCCTCCTGACTCTGATTGGTTGTTTCTAGTTAGCGCTGGGAAAAGGCAGAGGAGCTTAATTATTTTTCAGATTATCAGTCTCATATCATACTGTCACAAGTTGACAGTTTGAACAAATATGTGATAAAAATGTTTTATAAAACAAACACACTGCAGCCTTAAGTAGATTCTTTTCATTGTAGAGGGTGACAGTAACTGTCATGAGGATTTGGGGTTTTCATTAGTTTTAAGTCACAAAAAGTAAGACTAGCTTTAATAAATGCTTTTAAAACATCACTATAAAACATTTAACTATATTGCTTTATGAATTGAATGAAATAAGTTTCTTGATGGTATTTCTATTCATTAAGATGCATCTGTACTTCCACAGACAGAATGCCAAACAAATTATACTAAAACTTTACAGAGAAAAGTGTTCCTCCTGGTGTCTCCTGGGAAATAAACAAAGTTCTAACAGCTGAAGGGCAGAGCACTGAGAAGGTGTTACACATACCTCCAAACATCACTGGTTTCACAATAACAAAACTTATTTTGCAAAATCATTTTATTTTGATATATTTCATCATTAAAACACATTTTACATGGTGTGATTTAGAACAGGACGTTTTGACCAATTGGTGAAACTATAAGATAGCAGTTATTGGTTCTGATCAGAGGTCAAAACAGTCACTTTGAAAGTATAACCCCCAAAACACACCAGTATCACCATTTTATTCAACTACAGACATTTCCAGTGGCATCCTGAGCACCTCCCAAGATTCCAAGTCCTTCAGATCCTCCATCAAGACCTTCAGTGAGAGAGGGATTTCCGTCTCTTCAACATACGCCGCAGGATCACCTCTATGCCGCCCCGCGAGCTCATCCTCTTGATCCAACCATGAGTATTTATCCGTTTTATATTGCTCGGCTGGTACTCTGTGCCTCTTTTGCGGGTTCGCACCTGCTGGTGCAGCCAGGGGAGCTGCTGGACCGCGTCGCTGCTCTCCGCTTGCATAGAGAGGGGCCCCAGAAGTCGGAAAACCCGAGCTCTTGCAGCTGCGCCGGACGCAAACCAGCTGCTGAAGAACCTGAGGTGAGACGTGGCATTTGCTGAGAGATCCGGCATAGGGATGCTGCTGCAGAAGAAGCACAAGTTAAAGTTTAATGAGCTTGAATATGAAAACACAATTAAACTGTAATGAATTTATCACATCTCATAGGTAGGCTGAGGCCTGTCATGATAACAAATTTAGCTAGTATAAACCAAACATTATTGCGATAAACTTTAATATTGTCATTTTGAGACCACTTTCAACTAATATGTTGAATTCCTTGTCAATCCCTTCCTTCAGTTGATCCAAAATTCTGAAGCAAGAGTTTTGATGAAAATTAAAAACAGAAATCATATTTCCCCGTTTTAGCTTCCCTTCACCGGCTCCCTGTTGAATCCAGAATAGAATTAAACTTTACATCTAAATCCTTTAATAGTTAAGCTTCATCGTGCATCAGAGACCCGATTGCTCCATATGCTCCTGGGAATTTGCGGTGTATAAATAAACTGAACTGAATCATTGACACTTCTACATTAAATAAGTCCACATTAGCAGTGAAGATGGAGCAGCGAAAGCAAACTGCAAAACCAAAAGGAAACACTGCCAGCTAGTAGTAACAATGACTCTATTCAGTGTCACTTGATTGTAGTCTGTGACCATGAGTCAGTGGGAAGTTCGCAAAAGCAGCCTCCCACTCTGCGTTAGCATAAATACGGACTTTAGCGAACAGGACCCTCTAGCCGTTAGCATGCGCGCTTAGCATGGCGTAGAAACACAGCGGCCTTCCTCCTGTCTGTCATAGAAAACTGACTTACCTACGCAGGTGGGTTAATCCACGCAGACGGGAAATAGACGTCAAAACGGTGTTCATTCTGAGATTCTTTTCAAACAAACAGGTTAACTACATGTGAACGCTGAAAGTCACAGATGGGTTAGAACCTTGCAAGAAGAACCAAGCTGATTGGCTCAGATTTGGCCAAAGAAAATGCTTCTTGCTGCGCGAGGAACTGGAGTAGAGAGGGTGTGTAAAGTCGGAGGGTGCTCATGCGCACCATTTGTCTGTCTATATCTATCTTGCAGTTGCATTATTCATTCATGGTGTAGATCAATTCTTATTATTAAAATTAGACTCACTTCAGCAAAGTATTTGACACATACATAACTACAGAACCTACAGGTTTATGTCAACCAGGTAAATCAAACTGGTTTTAGGTTCAGTGCCAGTGTGAAAGAATAGTCTATCTGTTTTTGGACACATTCTAGCATACATTCTAACAATAGATGGCAGCAGCAACTAAAATTCAAGATTATTTAACCTTTTCACAATTGTCATGTTAAAACTTCCATTTTCGGTGTAACGAGTGAGAAAAGCCCAACTGTCTTCTTGATAGGCAAAATTACAAAAATATGGGGCACAATTTGAAGGGGCAAAATGGTAGCCTGGTAAAAACCAACCCCTTGTTCTATACTATTTGCTTTGTACAGAGGGTCTAAAATGATTCCAAAACAGCACAGAGCATCAACATTATCATTCACAACTTCTCATTATGTTTGCTGATTGGCCCAGTAGAAATTCTAATTCGAAAAAATGGGAGAAAGCCCAGACTGTCTGTGAGGCAAGATTATAATTGAATTGTGCAGGAAGGCAATGACCAGGCTGGCAAAATAGGCTTTTAAATCCAAAAATGTTACCTTGGACCACAAAAAGAGCAGGATTCATAAGGGCACTTTTTTTTTTTTTTTTTTTTTTTTTAAAGGGAAAAAGGGGTTTATTTGGGCTTTCCCTTTTCCCCCAGCT
>NW_015114366.1:45865-47202 GCF_001443285.1 Poecilia latipinna | reverse complement strand
TTTTTTTTTTTTTTTTTTTTTTGTTAAGAGGAAAAAGGGTCTTACTGTGCGCTTCCCTGTTCCCACAGCATGATGGCCTTCATCTACCATACTACCATGTTTCACTGTGGATGTGTGCAGAGAAGTGTTCAGTGTCAGTTTTCTTCTTACATACTGTAGCGTTTCACCTATAAGCCATGAGGTTCAGTTTTGGCCTTATCTGACTAGAGCACCTTCTTCGATGATTGCCACCCACTCTTTCGAATTTCATTCGACAATGTTGAATGAAATCCTTCATAAAGGCCAGATAAGCTTACAACTAATATTGTCCCATTGTATGGGCTCTTGAGAAAGCCTTTTTCCTGCTCTTCTTACCCAATTTGCCATTTTAGGTGGACATCCATAGAATTGGTAGAATTACAGCTTCTCTGCAGAGAAAGCTGCTTACTGGCTCCTCATTCTCTAATAAACCTCTCAGGCCCTCACAGAAAAGCTGTGTGAAATGGATGTACACATGCATCCATTTCTATTTACAAACTCAATCCTGGAGGCATTTGGTTGCACTGGATTTTATTTCAGTGTCAGAGTAAAGGAGGCTGAAGGCCAATATACATCACACAACTGTGTGTGTTGCTCTAATTTCATGTATCAGCTTGGAGGTCATATGTGCCCTCTGTGATGCAGCAACTGCAGTGACTCTTTCATGCACAACATGATGACGCGTTTATGGGGGTTTGATAGCAGCTGCAAATTTTAACAGAGGCTCACTTATGTCATGTATGCTCATGCATCCCACTGCTCAGATGATAAAATGGGACCATCTCAGCAGGTTCTGTCTCTGTCTACAAGCATTCTGTTATTATTAAGCCAGCCTTAGCAACAAGGAAAGCAGGCTTCTCCTATTGGCTTCTTCCCAGCGTTCAGCTGTCCTCTATTAGCCCTCCCCGCTGCCACTCAGCAACGAAAATGCGCGAAGATTGCCCGTAGTGCTGCGGATCCAAGGGCAGCAGGGCTGGGTAGGGTTTGGCCCTCATAACGCAGTGGATGCTGAGGGGAGGAGGTGGATGCTGAAAAACACTGCCGTTCCTTCTCGCTATGGGTATCTTTTTTGAATGCAACTGGCACAATTTGATGGAGGCATGCTTTACTTTCACTTCGAGTCCGTTTGTGTCGATTGACGGCCGTCTGATGAGGCTGAAAAGCGCCCACCGTTCTGCAGCATCTCCCGTGTAGACGGCCCTTCAGAGCCGGTTACGCACCAGGTCGTCAGTAATTCTGCAGGTAAGAAATCATTTTTTTTTTTTTTTTTTTTTTTTTTTTTTTGCGGGGGGGGGTTTTTCTTTTTTTTTAAAATTTTT
>NW_015114366.1:32103-42709 GCF_001443285.1 Poecilia latipinna | reverse complement strand
GGGATGCCCCTTTACACCCTGTTTCCCCCCAGTGGAGAAAAAAATTTCTGAGTAAAAAAAAATTTTTTTTTTTTTTTTTTTTTTTTTTTTTTTTTTTTTGCGCGAGGCAGCGTTTCACTTTGCATGTAAGTCTTTTCATCATCGGTCGGCCGACTGCATCTGTTAATGTGGATGCACAAAATTACTCACGTCTCAATCATAAAAACGCACATTCCGCACAGGACTGCCACATATTGTTGATGCGCAAAAAAGGATAAATAAATAAAATGTAATAAAAATAAATAAATAAATAAATAAATAAATAAATAAATAAATTAAATAAATAATAATAATAATAATAATAATAACAACAATAATAATAATAATTGTTCTCGCTGTTATTTCATGAATGTCTAGCCACACTGTTTTCCTGCAGAACACCCTGTGACGCTGTTGTATGACTCAATGTTTTGAATTCATTGTGATTCCGCTGCGCCACTTCGGATCGCTCAGTAAACAGAAAGTAGGTTAAAATGGTCTCCTCTTGCAAAATAGGCCATGCACGTGCAGCATTCAACCCACGCACAGCCGCAGCGATGGCTGAATGCGCACAATGCGCCAAATGTGGGTAAGAGTTGCGAAAATGGCGGTACGGTTCGAGGGGTAGCCTGCACTGTTTAGAGGTCCGTTAAAAATTGCAGATACATGCAGATCTGGGTCTGGCTATCGATGAGTAGGTCAGTAGGAGAATCCCTGATTTACATTTCAGGCCGCTGCTGCTGTGTTTTTCTGCACCATGAGTGAAAATGCAGCTGCAAGATAAATAGATAGACAGATAGCTAGATTAATAACTAGATAGCTAGATAGAAACAAAGATAAGATTTTGCATAATTGCATAATTCTGACTGCATATAAGAACACTCTTCTTATAGGAAATGATGGAACTTCTTCAAACTGTTTGGTTTCTTATCTCTGATCCAGCTTTCAGGCACTATCAGTAACATCTCACAAGGTTTGATTTTGGACTAATTCCATTAACTTATTATAAACCTGCTTCCAAAACCAGATTGGATGTGTTTGTGTTTTAGAACTTTATATTATGTCCAATTTACTCCAGTCTGATCCAAACTGTCACCATGAAATTATATTGGTTAGGGAGTTCAAGAACTGAGAAACATTCAAAGGTCAAGCAAACACCAGTGTCTCTATCCACAGTGAAGCAAGTTTAGTATAAGCATGAGGGTAGTGACCAAGGTTCAACGAGCCTAAAGCTCTATTCAGCCTCTCTCCCACAGAGTAATACTACCCTGCCCATTCTTCACTGCAGGGATGGTTCAGGCTAACATGCTGTGCTAGATTTTTTTTAAATCACACATTTTCACAATGGTCAAGGCCATTTCAGAATTTTAATGTCAGCCTGCTTATCCATTCTAACTTTTCCACTTCTGTTATGATACCGATATTGCAGCTTTGAGTATCAGCCAATATTGATATTGACCCAATACGATATTAACACAAATCATACATATTTTAGTAACTTGCATTGCAGTGTGGAATGTTAAAAAAGGCTTGATCAAGTGGTATTACTCAAGCAGAGAACAACAACAATACGTGTCAGAACAACTGACTCATTTATAATTAACCAGTGGGTCTGTGGGAGGGTTAGAAATTGTGGGGCAGACTAAATGCTGCCTGAGTGTTTATATTTGTGATTTTAGATGTAGGCTGATATAATCCAATGCGTTTTTTTTTCTTTTGGCTGATATCAAACCAATTTCTGATATAAATATCAGATCAGGACACCCCAAATTCTAAAACTTGTTTTTATGAGTGTTTGGGATCCTTGTCCTGGTGGACCACCCCACTGTCTAAGTTTTAACCGTCTAATCCAAATTGCCACACTTTGATAAAAAAATTTAAAAAAAGTTTAGACCAAGGTTCAAGCCTACCATACATGGGATAATTGTACACCAGTGTGATTGTCAACACTGTGAGTCAAACATCATAGACTGGGTGCTGACTAAGAAACTGGCACCTGGTCAAAATGAAGTACGTCAGTAGGAATTAGCATGTGGCTGAGCAACATGTCTTCTGGAGAAAGATGTCTTAGTCCATTTAGACATTTTAGCATGAATACTGTGCAGTTATTAAAAAGTGTAGTGTAGTCCTATCCAAAGTAAGGAAATACGTAGGTTAATTAAATCCATAGTATTAAACTTAGACTTATTTTATTAACATTGCACAAAGAAACGTAAGTAAAATTGGCAATGAAATGTCATCGCTTGGCAACCGGAGCACACACAGAAACACAAGTGTGCCTATAATTACATAATAAACAAAAAATAATGTTTTGCTAAATATATATAACTTAGTATTTTCAAGCAGTCTCAGACTGTTTTAGTGATGGGATTGTTGAGCAATGGGCCAGTGGGAGACAGCTATTTCTGAGTCTGGCTGTTCTTCAGCGGATGCTGCGGAATCTCCTGCCAGATGCCAACCGGATGAACAGGCCATGGAGAGGATGGGTGGAGTCAGAGAAGATCTGGTTTGCTCTGGCTATACAGCGTCTGTGTGCAATGGTATGGATAGGGGGGAGTGGAGTCCCAATGATCCTCTCCGCTGTCTTCACCACTCTTTGCAGAGACTTCCAGTCTGAGGCCTTGCAGCTCCTAGACCAGATGGAGATAATGCTGGTCAGCAGGCTCTCAGTGGTTCCTCTGTAGAAGGTGGAGAGGATGGGAGATGGGAGGGAAGTCCTTCTTGTTCGTCTCAGAAAGTGCAGGCGCTGCTGTGCCTTTTTCACCAGTGAAATAATGTGAGTTGTCCAGCTGAGGTTGTCTGTAATGTGAACCCTCAGGAACTTAGTGTCCACTGCTTTGTCGTTAATGAGAAGAGGTGTGTGGTTCGGTCAAGACCTCCTGAAGTTGACAATGATCTCTTTTGTCTTGTCGACGTTCAGGAGCAGCACCAGTCCACAAGATGTTGTACCTATTTTCTGTAGTTCACTTCATTGTTGTCCTTAATTAATCCCACAATTGTTGTGTCGTCTGCATATTTCATGATGTGGTTGGTGTTAAACCTGTTACAACAGTCGTGGGTCATCAGGGTAAACAGAAGGGGGCTCAGGATGCAGCCCTGTGTTTAAAGAAATGACATTGAAGGTGTTACCCACACAGACAGACCTCAGTCTGTCAGTGAGGAAGTCCAGCAGCCAGTTGTGCAGTGGAGTATTGAAGCCCAGGGAGACCAGTTTGCATACTAGATCTTGGGGAATGATCGTATTAAATGCTGAGCTGAAGTCCAAAAACAGCAAAAAACATCTGTTATAAACATTAACAGATTATTTAAAATAAGGAACAATAAAAATGCCAGATATCAGCAGAAATACGATTTAAAATGAGTATGTTGTACAAATACCAGCAAATATATAAACACTTATTAAGTTTGCACTGGGAAGTGGATCCTGTCAGATTCTTTACCAACCTCTTCCTGTTCTCATTCCCAGATTGTTTTGGTTCAAATGTTAGCAACAAAAATGATTAATTTGAACTCCCTTCAAATTCTTTAAATGCATCAGAGTCGAATACTACTATTTTTCTAGTCTGGACTGGAAACAGAAATAGTTGGAAAACCGCTCTCATTCTCTTATGAGACATCTTGCTCACAGACAAGTACACAGTCATGACCCATGACTAGTGTTTGCTATTTATTTTTGGATTCTGGCTGTGTTAAAGAAGGAGTTATAAATAGAAAACATTCTGGTCCAATTGTCAACGGTCAGTCCTGACTGACACTGAAACTCCAAGACAGCAGAAGTATTTTTTTATGGTTTCTGAAGAATTTGGATGTTTGAATGCTAGAGGTGAGTGCATTACAACACTTGGTCTGGGCTTTATTGGTTCAGCGTTTCGTCTCTTGGGATTATCACAGGTTAAATTTCATCATGGAGCAGAAGTTGACATTTGGGAACCTCCAGTCACAGCTTGTTGCACAGGCAATGTAGAAATCAAAAACAATATGAAAGCTGATGTTTTTTTTCTACATTAATGATGAGATTTTATTAAAATTTTTAATCGAGTTAATGGTAACTAAATAATTGCAATTAATCAAAGACCATATATTGGCAAAGCAACATTTTCAATTCAAAAATCCTTTTTGCTGCTTCATTATTGAATAAATAAACATATGAGCTCAACAACAAAGATGCTTATTGTTTTAATCTGTTATTCAGGTTCTTGAACCATCAGATTGGAGCAAAGTGCTGCTTTATCCATTCAGTTTTCCAGTTTCAGGAAGTTCTGGCTAAATGCCTGACAGCAGAAGGAGGAACAGCTGATCCTACTCTCTCTCATCCTTATTGATAGCTTTGCATGTGGAAGTTATTTTATATACCCAGCCATTATAGTTATACTTACAATGTCAAGCTCATAATTGGATTACTTTATTTGATCTACAACATGACTGTGCACTAGTGCTAAACTGAACTAGAGCTGAATTAGATTTCAATTTCAAAATGTTAAATTACAAAGTAAAAAAAAAAAATCATTAAGTAATCTTTGATATACACATTTTGGACCACTTCGTGGTTGATCTGCAACATTTCCAGTTTTCTGAAACTTGCAAATAAGTTTTACCACAGTGTCGTGTGTGATGCTCGTTCCATGTTTTCTGTTAAAGTTTTGTACAACCATGCCATTGCTTTCCTATCCAGTCATCAGTATAATTTAAATTATTTGCTCTTTTGTCAAATGCATCTTCTTGGGTATCTGAAATATAAAGAAATATACATTTTACATTCTCCTACATATGGAAACTTATGGCCCACCCTGTATACTACATTTTTACAATAAATGAAGGTAACATAGTTACTTGACAAAATGCCACTATATGCCTGTAAAATACATGCAAGTTTTACAATTCAGTCATTTATCAATAAAAGTAAATTTACCTGACTTTACCTTTCACCTGAATTTGTAACTCCTTAAAAATTGGCTCCCATGTAGGACAGGTAAGAGTTTATCCTTTGATTCCAATTCCTGACACTTAGCTGTGGCTTTGTGTATGTGTCGTTTTGTCAAAACAGAGAGGCACCATGCTGACCAGCATCACTGACGGGATCCTGTGCTGCCTGACGGGGAAGACCACTAGCCTGGTCCTGCCTCTGGAGTCTTCAGAGCCCTCCGATGGGTTTGAGTTTGTGGAGGTGAAACCAGGGAGGGTTCTACGAGTGCGGCACATCAAACCAGAGCGCCAGCGCGTGGATACAGAAAAACAAGACGCCGGGAAAAACAAGACCACTGCTGACTGTGATGGCAATAGGGATGCCTCTGTTCGGGACACCATCGATGCTGATACTGGCACCAGCGTCCACTGCAAGAGGAAGATCACAGTCTATCGCAACGGCCAGCTGGTGATTGAGAACCTCGGCGATGTTTTGCATTCTGAGATCCTGCAGTGTCAGGATGGAGATTTGGAGCCCTGCAGCACCGTGGAGGTGGAGCTCGCTGACTACAAAGAGATGCCCTCCTCTCCTGACCCCAACCCTGTTCCTCCGGTTCCATTGCCTGCTGGAGAGCAGAAGCCTGCTCCACCTCCCCGCCGCCGCCGTCGCAAGCCCAAACGCACTGTGCTGATTGACTCGACACAGGTCATCTCGAGCTGCAAAGGAACGCATTCAGATGTGGCGCTGTTTTTTGTGCATGGTGTGGGAGGCTCTCTGGACATTTGGAGCAGCCAGCTGGAGTTCTTCTCCCGTCTGGGCTATGAGGTGATTGCGCCTGACCTGGCTGGGCATGGAGCCAGCACTGCTCCACAGATTGCAGCAGCTTACACTTTTTATGCACTGGCAGAGGACCTTCGGGCCATCTTCAAGAGATATGCTCGGAAACGGAACATTCTCATAGGCCACTCATATGGGTGAGTCTGATTCATAAATCATTGGGTCCAGGAGTACTCTGTATTTGCAAAAATAATCAAAATAAAGATTTACCCCAGAAAACTTACTAAGCCCAGTGATAGGGCCACTTGGCAGTTATTCATCCAGCAGCCCACCATGTTTTTGAGTTAAAATCTGTTTACAGTCAACGGGAAATTTGATAATATCACTTGATAATTATGTGTTATTGGAAGATTTATATCTGAACACCACACAAACACCATGCTTTTTTTCTTAAAAAATGCAAACATTAAAAAAAAAAAACAACTTAAAAATAAATGCTAAGCCTGCAATGCTAAGCCTGGTGGGGGCACAAGTAAACCCTTAAAATTATGATGGCGTATAAGGATCATTGTCTATAAAAAAGGGAGTTAATTTTTGCCAAAAGATTCTTTTATTTTAAGAACAACCTCAAAAATTTCTTATTAAAAAACAAGAATATTTCTGATCTCAAAAAGTTGTGAATTTTTGAAAAAGAAATTGAGGACTACTGTGATTAATCTTTGAGATTTTCTAGAAAAGTCTATTTTTTTCCAGCAAATTTTCAGCTTGAAACTCAGAAATTTCTATGTTTTCTATAGAAAAATTATTAAACTATTTTCAAGATTTCAGAGTTTTTTTTTTCAAGCAAATATTTGGCTTTTCAAACTGAGAAATTTAATCTATAAATGTTTGGGTTTTTTCTAGCAAATGTTCAACTTTTCAGGTTTGTTTTTTTTTTCTAGAAAATTTCTGAGTTTAAATGTACTATTTTTTTTTCTATCTACAGTGACCTTTTTACACAGTTGTGCAAACTGCTTTTCCAACGGCAATGTACATTTTACTGCCATTCTTCAATTTGTCTTCATGTCTCATCCAGAGTATCGTTTTGTACATTCCTCGCCCATGAATATCCTGATCTGGTCCATAAGGTAGTGATGATCAATGGAGGGGGTCCTACAGCTCTGGAGCCCAGTCTCTGCTCCATCTTCCAGCTTCCATCATGTGTCCTTCACTGCCTTTCACCTTGCCTGGCCTGGAGCTTTTTGAAGTAAGATCCATGGCTTTGTGTTGTAGAACTTCACCCATTGAAGTAAAAATAAATAAATAAATAAAAAATTCTAATAATATCAAGAAATGGCACAAAAAAAGCAGCTTTTGTCTACTTTTTAATCTTTATAATATTTTCAAATGAGCAGATTTTTGGTAACATTTCTCCAACTTTCAGAGCTGGATTTGCTCGCCAAGGTGCAAAAGAGAAGCAGTTGTTGAAGCAGGGCAACGCATTCAATGTGTCTCCATTTGTCCTGCGGGCGATGATGAGTGGTCAGTACTGGCCAGAGGGCGATGAGGTCTACCATGCCGAACTCACTGTGCCCATTCTGCTGGTTCACGGCATGTGTGACAAGTTTGTGCCCATGGAGGAGGACCAGCGCATGGCAGAGGTACAGTAAAGCTACAGGAAACATATGCCTGTGCAGATATGAGGCTTCCACATTATGACTCCAATGAGTGGACGTATTGCAGTCTCATGGTATCAGACTATTCACAAAATCAGTTATAACAAAAATGTAATTTAAAATCATTTAAAAATCTTTACTGGTCATCTCATAATGTTTTTTCTGTGGACACTGCTGCGTGTCTGTAAATAGTTTTTTGCATAAATATATTAAATATTTCCAAAGTGAGAGTGAGATAAATGTGTAGGAGCCATATTTAATGAGGCAAACGTGGAGGACTGTGGCAAATGATACAAGTTTTACATGTGTGGGATCGGTTGGACCCCATTTGTAAACACAAGGGTTAAATGTACTCAGGAGGGCGTGGAAATGTAGAGGAACTGGAAAAGCTAATTGCAGAGAAATGGATGCAGCTGGGAAAAATAGCAGGTATGAGTAAATGAGGAAATGATTAACAGCTGGGACGGGAAGCAGAACGGTAGACTGAGGTGAAGTAAACAGAAGGAAAGAGAATGAAAGAATGAACAGTAAACAGATAAATACAAGTGTAAGTAAATAAATCCAAAACACAAACAATAAGAGTAACTGAACTAACACAATGAACTAAAATGACATGATATAAGAAAAACAAACAATAAAAAATTGTCTAAACCAGGGGAGGGCAAGCTTGGTCCTCGAGGGCCGGTGTCCTGCAACTCTTAGATGTCTCCTTGGTCCAACACACATGAATCCAATAACTGAATCACCTACTCGGTGCAGTCAGGTTCTCCAGAGTCCTGCTAACAACCTCATTATTTGACTCAGGTGTGTTGAAGTTGAGACACATCTAAAAGTTGCAGGAGACCGGCCCTCCAGGCCTGGAGGTGCCCACCCCTGGTCTAAGCACTAACTAAAGCTAAGATTCCAAGCACTTATGTGCCATAACAGTAAAGCTAAGAATTTGTACTTATAAATAAATAAATAAATAAACAAACAAACAAACAAACAAACAAACTAGTTTGGACACCATAAATCAGAATAACAGTTAACTGAGCCAACATATTCAATTAAATTCTGATCAAAATGTCAGAGTCATTCAATAAATGCAAACAGCCTTACTAGCTAATATTTAATACCTTAAACAAAAACCTTCTTATACTACAGAAATGACAGCTGGATTTATGTGTCTGATCCATTCCAGTTTTAGATATTGACAGGTTTGCATTCCTTTCAACTCTGCTTCCAGATCCTCCTGTTTGCCTTCCTGAAGGTCATTGAGGAGGGAAGTCACATGGTCATGATGGAGTGTCCTGACACCGTCAACACCCTCCTCCATGAGTTCTTCCTCTGGGAGCCCGACATGTCCAGAAAGGGAGAGGCCGACCACACCGTTTCTGTCTGTGACACTGTTAACACGCTGAAAATCAAAAAGCCTGTGGACAAATAACGCTCACAGAAGACTCCCTCTGTCACATCACCAAGCGGAAGGCCGTTTTTCTGCAACTATGTGTTAATAAGGCTCCGGGGCTGAGCGATTCCAAGGAGGGCCAATGTCTTCAGGATGTGGGTGAACGCTGGTGCTCCGAGATAGAGCAGCAAGGAACATTGGATGAGAGGAAGGGACGCAAACACAGTTTCTTTTCCACTTCTGCACCGGTTTTGCTCCGCTTGCAAAATGACTCTCTCGGTGCTCAAAAGAACTGCCATTCGTGATCTGTGTGTGAAATGTTTGAGGAAAAGCGGACAGCTACTCAACACAAAAGATTAAACATATCTGTAATGATGTCTGGAGTTTCTCATATGGATCTGTTTTACCTCTGAGAAGGATTATGTAATGGTTGAATCCATTTCAGGTCGGCTGTAAAAGGGAAGCTGATTTTAATAGAGCTGCTGGAGGGACAGTCTATGGCAAGAATTAGTAGTATTGATCCAATGATAAGTATGATAATACTAATAACATACTAAAAGAAATCTTAATGGACATCTGTATAAATTAACCGGAAATACAAAATGACAGAGACAAAAATATTCCTCAATTCTATAAAATGTGCTGTTTTCCCAATCTCAGACATAATTAACAGATACACAGTTTATGGCCAACAGAAGTATTTCTGTTTTTCCTTGAGGTCTGACCCACTATTCTTATTTTCTTGTTTATTTTCTATAAGAACAACAAAAACAATGTACTGCAGGTTCCAAATGATCCCCATTTATGTATCAGATCATGTCCCCAAACTTTATCTGACTTTTAATAAACTCATAAAGTTAAATCAGTACATGCATGCAGTTAGAGACTGAAAATTGGAGGACTGATTAGAAAACATTAATTTGACCTTCAGATCACCAAGCCAATCAAGGGAGAATCGATCAATACTGACCTCGGGTCAGTTCTACATGTGACCTAATGAATAAAACAAGTAAAAATGCTATTACATGATTCCTGAATATAAACAACATGATACAATTAATAATTAGTATACTACATTTTGATTAAATGAGTATTGTTTTTCCTTTTCTGAAACAATGTCAATCTCCAGTACAAGTTGTAGTTGCTTTTTTGACCTCCTATATTTAAACAGTGATAAGTGCAAAAATAAGAGTAGTTTGCTCTCCTTGCTCTCTATGCCCTAATCCCTTTTTTTTCTTTTACTGTGTCAGACTAAACAAAATGTTCCTAAGTGGAAGTTATTCATTCATGGATGTTGTTTGTCTCATAGTGGGACAGGACAGTGCGGGCTAAGCGTTCTCTAACATACTCCCTGACGGTACGTATCTGTTGGTTGGATAGTTTACTGTTTTGTGTCGTGGAGGGTGTAAATAGATGAGAAGAAAAAATGGGCCGCCATGATAAATTTATGTAAGTCCCCCAAAGGAGGACATGCTAGAGGTTAAATATGCATTTTGAGAGAATGCAGATGCAACTTACCTTGTGTATTATGCAATTTAAGGAACCAGAGAGGAAATAGACTGGGGACTGATGTCTCTATAATATTCTATACTATATTCTTTATGAACTTTCCCAAAAACCCCACAAATGCTGCTTGTGTCTCCTTTGGTGTAAAAGGTGAGTAAAAGTGTGTGGACTACAGGGTGCACATGTACTTCCTATTATGCTAAAACTGTGCATATACAAATTGTTATATGTGCTGATTTTCTTTTTTTTGTGTGTGTGGTTAACAAGTTTAATGTTATTGTTACCTTTATTAATGGGAATGATAACACTGTATATGCACTGCCTAAATGTAGATGCATATAACATTATATAACCAATCAT
>NW_015114366.1:20665-31345 GCF_001443285.1 Poecilia latipinna | reverse complement strand
AAACTAGTTTGGACACCATAAATCAGAATAACAGTTAACTGAGCCAACATATTCAATTAAATTCTGATCAAAATGTCAGAGTCATTCAATAAATGCAAACAGCCTTACTAGCTAATATTTAATACCTTAAACAAAAACCTTCTTATACTACAGAAATGACAGCTGGATTTATGTGTCTGATCCATTCCAGTTTTAGATATTGACAGGTTTGCATTCCTTTCAACTCTGCTTCCAGATCCTCCTGTTTGCCTTCCTGAAGGTCATTGAGGAGGGAAGTCACATGGTCATGATGGAGTGTCCTGACACCGTCAACACCCTCCTCCATGAGTTCTTCCTCTGGGAGCCCGACATGTCCAGAAAGGGAGAGGCCGACCACACCGTTTCTGTCTGTGACACTGTTAACACGCTGAAAATCAAAAAGCCTGTGGACAAATAACGCTCACAGAAGACTCCCTCTGTCACATCACCAAGCGGAAGGCCGTTTTTCTGCAACTATGTGTTAATAAGGCTCCGGGGCTGAGCGATTCCAAGGAGGGCCAATGTCTTCAGGATGTGGGTGAACGCTGGTGCTCCGAGATAGAGCAGCAAGGAACATTGGATGAGAGGAAGGGACGCAAACACAGTTTCTTTTCCACTTCTGCACCGGTTTTGCTCCGCTTGCAAAATGACTCTCTCGGTGCTCAAAAGAACTGCCATTCGTGATCTGTGTGTGAAATGTTTGAGGAAAAGCGGACAGCTACTCAACACAAAAGATTAAACATATCTGTAATGATGTCTGGAGTTTCTCATATGGATCTGTTTTACCTCTGAGAAGGATTATGTAATGGTTGAATCCATTTCAGGTCGGCTGTAAAAGGGAAGCTGATTTTAATAGAGCTGCTGGAGGGACAGTCTATGGCAAGAATTAGTAGTATTGATCCAATGATAAGTATGATAATACTAATAACATACTAAAAGAAATCTTAATGGACATCTGTATAAATTAACCGGAAATACAAAATGACAGAGACAAAAATATTCCTCAATTCTATAAAATGTGCTGTTTTCCCAATCTCAGACATAATTAACAGATACACAGTTTATGGCCAACAGAAGTATTTCTGTTTTTCCTTGAGGTCTGACCCACTATTCTTATTTTCTTGTTTATTTTCTATAAGAACAACAAAAACAATGTACTGCAGGTTCCAAATGATCCCCATTTATGTATCAGATCATGTCCCCAAACTTTATCTGACTTTTAATAAACTCATAAAGTTAAATCAGTACATGCATGCAGTTAGAGACTGAAAATTGGAGGACTGATTAGAAAACATTAATTTGACCTTCAGATCACCAAGCCAATCAAGGGAGAATCGATCAATACTGACCTCGGGTCAGTTCTACATGTGACCTAATGAATAAAACAAGTAAAAATGCTATTACATGATTCCTGAATATAAACAACATGATACAATTAATAATTAGTATACTACATTTTGATTAAATGAGTATTGTTTTTCCTTTTCTGAAACAATGTCAATCTCCAGTACAAGTTGTAGTTGCTTTTTTGACCTCCTATATTTAAACAGTGATAAGTGCAAAAATAAGAGTAGTTTGCTCTCCTTGCTCTCTATGCCCTAATCCCTTTTTTTTCTTTTACTGTGTCAGACTAAACAAAATGTTCCTAAGTGGAAGTTATTCATTCATGGATGTTGTTTGTCTCATAGTGGGACAGGACAGTGCGGGCTAAGCGTTCTCTAACATACTCCCTGACGGTACGTATCTGTTGGTTGGATAGTTTACTGTTTTGTGTCGTGGAGGGTGTAAATAGATGAGAAGAAAAAATGGGCCGCCATGATAAATTTATGTAAGTCCCCCAAAGGAGGACATGCTAGAGGTTAAATATGCATTTTGAGAGAATGCAGATGCAACTTACCTTGTGTATTATGCAATTTAAGGAACCAGAGAGGAAATAGACTGGGGACTGATGTCTCTATAATATTCTATACTATATTCTTTATGAACTTTCCCAAAAACCCCACAAATGCTGCTTGTGTCTCCTTTGGTGTAAAAGGTGAGTAAAAGTGTGTGGACTACAGGGTGCACATGTACTTCCTATTATGCTAAAACTGTGCATATACAAATTGTTATATGTGCTGATTTTCTTTTTTTTGTGTGTGTGGTTAACAAGTTTAATGTTATTGTTACCTTTATTAATGGGAATGATAACACTGTATATGCACTGCCTAAATGTAGATGCATATAACATTATATAACCAATCATGAGATTCAATGTATGAATGTGCCATTTATGGCATGAAATAAAACAGACGTTCAACATCAAGATGGGGTTTTGCATGTTTTTTTTTTTTGTTTTTTTTTTTGGAAGAGTTGGAAATATCTGACATCCATCCATATGTAATGGATGTCTAAAATATGACCCAGAGGCCATTTTATGGCCCTTTCCTGATTCTGTGTGGCCCGCCAGAACAGGGGATGGATGCAAATGAGACTTATTTTTCTTTAGCTAGAGCAAAATTATTGGTGACAAATAAGATTTTCTACAATAAAAAATATAAAACACAAAGTATTTGTCTTTTAACAACCATCCCTCTTAATTTTTTAATAAGTAGGACTACATTTATCAGCTGACTTCTACTTAGACTTTAGATAACTCAAATCTGCTTTCAATTTGGCAAACATGGCTTAATATAGCAAGCATTTGTGAAGAGAGAGAGAGAAACAATAGGTGAAACTCAACCAAATTTTTTTTTCATCTGAGACAAAGCAAATTTATAAACAGGTTATATTTCTTTTAATAAAGTGGAAAAACTCAAAGTTTTGGATCTACAATAATTTAAAATTCCCTTTCAAACAACAACAACAAAAAAAAAACAGCACAATAAAGCAAAAACTGACTTATTTAATTAGAATCATTATGTGCTTAGTTTATGTTAAGCAGTAAAATAATTACTGTACTATTTGAGGTTTTAAACATTATTTTTTGGCCCGTGAGTCCTTTTGACTTGACAATTTTGACAAATAATTTGGACACCACTGCTGTAAAAGATAAAAGTAATTTACATGTAGCCTCCAAAGTGTGAGATAACTTTCAGAAAATGTCACCATGTTCATTGTGCTCCACATTGACAGGATATATGTATAAGCTCTTCAAATAAATTCATTGTTTGTCATACTGATAAATAAAGAAAAATCCAGCCTTTAATTTATGCACATAAAATTCCATTCAAAATTTTTTTTAATCACCAGGGCACCAATAGGACAACTTTTTGCCTTCCTGCTATAACATTTTCCCAAGCTGCAGCCTACAGACAGAGGAATCTTTGACCATTCCTAAGCGCACAATCTCTCTAGATCAGGGGTGCCATATCTAGTTCTAGAGATTTACCATGCTGCAACTTTTAGGTGCCTCCCTTCTCCAAGACACCTGAATTTAATGGCTCATCAGCATCTTTGAGCTCTCCCGGGTGTTCTAACACCAGACATCCTGCATCTAAAAGTTGCAGAATGATAAATCTCAGGGACTGGTCTTTGGCACTTCTGTTCTGGGTCACCTAGAGTCCTGGCTTGTCTCTAATACTCTCTTCTTCAATAGCTTTCATAGAGAATTTGGTTCTGATCTAGGATCAGGTGCAGATTTTGGTAACTCGGAACTATTTTTGTGTTGATTTGGTACCCCAAACTTGTCAGGCAGGAATTGGCAATCTACAGTTCCCAGGGATTGGAAGAAGCAAGGTTCAATCAAGTCATGGAGCAGGACCCCCACCACAGCACAAATCAGTACCACAGCCGGCCCAAAATACCCCCATAAACAATATGCTATCCTGGCCCAGGACACACACTGCTGAGGCATGGCCCAAGTCCCCAACACAAACACAAACACACCAGCTTGTTTCATTTTTTTACATTTTGAAGTTCAACTAAAAATTTTTCTATTGTCTTAAGGTAAGGTAAGGTAATTTTATTTATATAGCACAATTTCAGCAACAAGGCAATTCAAAGTGCTTTACATGAGTTAAAAGTAAATACAAACAAAATAACAAACCGAAGGAAAGAAAGAAAATGAAGAAAAAAAGCAAAAGAAGAAAAATAAGCTAATGTTGATCTAAAGTATGTAAACTAGGTGCTCCTGTTCAGGGTTGTTAAGTATCCTCTGGTCTAATTCAATTTCTGGGTTAGGAGAACAGGAGTCTAAAAAGTAGTCCAACAACACTTGATCCACAAGTGTCCTCTGGGCTTCTGGTCTCTGCATCTAAATAGTGAGTACTCACAGTTTCTGATAAAATAAGCTAAAGAGTGACTAATCTAAATCCTTAAGATTTTATGAGGAGTGTATTAATAGTGATGATGCTTGTAGGTTATGAAGAAATGGGGAGAGATGGAGCCGAGAGGTGATCTTGGCAACCACTCTCTAAAATGACTTTATTAACTGACCAATATAAAAACACCAGGGCCCATCTTCATGATGGACAAACTCTCACTAGGCAGTTAACTGCTGCATATTAAATATTAAAATGTTTATTTGACTTATTGTAAATAACAATAACATTTTTATCTTTTGCATTTATCTGTCTAGTAATCTGTCTACTACCAATACTTTTATTTATAGAATTAAAAATAATCCACAGGCTGATTTTTCTATTGCAAAATTTATTTATGTTTTAATGAATCTTTATTGGTACACATAATCTCATATAAACACAGAATCAAGACAAAAAAAATAGGTATTTAAAGTGTAACTAACCCCTAACTCGAGTTAGTGGCACTGGCTGAGATTTAATAGGTCACTCAAAGTGTCTGGAATATTAAATTTTTCTTTACCTAGTTAATTAGTACTTATGCTATAAAAATCTAAATTATAGTTCAAGAGTTTAAAGTAAAACTTGCTAGTGGGCTCGTTCTTTTCCTAAATAATGACTAATACACTTTTTAAAAGTCTATAATTTGGCTTCTGTTATAACTATGTTGGTGTAACAGATCCTTTAACCTGCAAAAAATGCTCCTCTTTTTGTTTAAAGTGCATCAAATTAACTTGCATTCGTGAGCAAACTTCTAAATAAAGCTGCTGTAAAGCGAAGCCATGAAACTCGCCACCTGATTGGCTGAGCGTGTCCCGTGCGTCTTGTGGTAAACAACTTACGAGATGCGTGTTCATGCGTAGAGGTGGTAATGGAGGACTGTGATGTTCTGTTAGTTAGTTAGCAGGCTATCTTCTCTGTGGTATGCTATTCGCCCCTTTGGTTAACTACAATTTATTTGCTCCGTAAAGGACAGAGTTCGGCCATATCTAGAGCAGGAGGTATGTATCTACACGTCGACGTCGCTTGGACGCAGAACGTGAACTACTGAACTCAAAATGCTAATCCGGTGGATATAGTTTGTTAGCCATAGGAGCTACTGTGAAGCTAATGGAGTTGCTATTGGTCGGGGTGCAGGCCATGCCCTGGTATAGATACAGAATTTGCATGCCAGTTGTAATACTTCGGCTCATATATTCGTTCAAACGGAGGGTTAATATAAGTTCATTTTTAAACCACCAAGAGAATGCTAAAGCCAAGAGAATGCTAAAGCCAAGAGAATGCTAAAGCTAAGTCTGCCCAAGATGCATATAAATGTTTCTATGGGATGTACCATCTGATACTGAGCGTAGCCACATTCCATTTCGGGCTTAATGGGGTTAGAGTTCTTAATACACCCTGCCATTGTTTCCCAGCCTGTTTATTGTTGTTTACGAAGTCAACGCTTTGGTTGACATTGGCATGTTTCCAGTATCCGCTGAATAAGACTTGCTATCATTTCTAACTTTATATTTTGCTTTGCCACACAGTCGTTGACTGATGTAGCTTGTTTCATTAGCACGGTAGCTAGCCATATTTCGGGGAGATTTAAAGAGACCAGTTCTTAACCAATCAGGAGCGATTATTTCTGTACGCGGCAGCATCCAGGCTGAATTCATACTAGCTTCAAAGTAACGTGGAACATGAAATCCTGGTATGTCAAACGGCTACATGCTAGATCCTAATTAATAGTTTATGTCAAAGAATAATTGGTTAAGGAGAGATGGGTCTATCGACATTTGAACGCCTGTTCAGAATATGTATCTTTAAAAAAAAAAAATGCTACTTATAGGTTGGGGTTGTTTGAAAATGTAAATATTACAATTCTGATAATTTTTGTACATAAAAAATATATATTTTAAAGATGTTACTAGAAACTTGTCAGTTTTCAAATAGATTACTCAGTGGGGAAAAATATCACAATTGCCTGTCAATTTTAAATTGTCTTTTGCTTGTTTTTTCATGGCAACAGAATTATATATCACTCAGGTTTTTTTTATATCCGGTTTCTAGTTCATTGTTTTCTCAGACAAACAATATTATTAAATAGTAAATCAGATTCCTGTACTAGCTTGGTGCCTTGTCATGGTCATCTCCTTTCTGTTAACCATATCAATATTTCAAATCAATTGTGCTTTTATAATAGACAGAGGCTGAAAGGTCAAATGATCAAACAGAGCAATTCTGTTCAGGCTTCATGGTACTTGCTTTAAGTTTTGCTCTCTTGCGCAGCATCCTGAGTTAACCACATACAAGCCTCAAAATTGTTAGAAGTAGTTTAGTTTCCTTTTAAATAGCTTCTTACATCTCTGTTCTTGAAAATGTCTGTGCTTAAGGCACAAGTTGTTACTGGGATCATAATGAGAGAAAGGTCAGATTTATGAGTTTCTGACTGGCCAGTGGAGCTAAAATCTTCTGATTACAGTCATTAGCTGATTTCTTGCTACATGCAGCTCAGTACCATCAATAATGTGGAAAACATCTTATTTTTCTTCACACAATTATTCTTTAACCTGCATTAGACATAAATTTCAGCATTTTGGCCTTGACTAGATCAGCTTAGTGATTTATTAGTAAATGTGTTTTTCATCCAATCAGTTAGTCTCGAACAGTGGTGTCAACTCCAATCCTTCAGGTTTGGTGTCCTGGAACTTATAACGTGAGATTTTCCCCAAGTTGTAAGTAAAATAATCTAATGTGTAAATACTTTTTCATTATTAATATTAAGAAATTATAGACTTGCAGTTAAGAGGCAAATAAAAAACAGTGTGAAGTGAAAGCTGTGGATATACAGGAACAACCACTATTTTGGCAGTATATTGAATATTTTAAATAAAAACACAAATCAATAATTATTAATATTGACTGTTATGAAAACCTTGTATCGTGATAAGCTTTTCAGTTATTTCGTCCAGTCATACTTGTAAGATATTTCTGTCCCATTTCAGGTGTGTTTAGGTATTTGCACTAGAAACTAGACAAAAATGAATTGTACGATTTTCTTTGCAGTGTTTACATTGTATCAAAGTGTCAGATCTTCAAAGTTGTCCCATGAAAAGATAAAATAGAATATTTTCAAAAATATATATGGTGTAATAACTTCTACAAGACACTTTAAATTGCTACTTGTGCTAAAAAAAGTATATTTTTTTCAATGTGCAGGATCCACAACAGATATAAAAGATGGCATCAGAGGCACTCTCTCAAAATCATGGTTCCAAAGGGATCATGACGTTTTATCCCACTGCTGAAGAATTCAAGAATTTCAGCCGCTATATTGCATATATAGAGTCCAAGGGAGCACACAGAGCAGGTTTAGCAAAGGTAACTAATGTCTGATGTTGGGATGTAGAAAAATAAGATTCCGATTCTGCCATGGATCAGTACTATGTTGCTAGCTGAGATAACGCCGTCTCCTGACCCATCTTTCAGATTGTTCCACCAAAAGAGTGGAGGCCTCGGGGTTCTTATGAGGACATAGATGATTTGGTGATTCCTGCACCCATTCAGCAGGTGGTGACTGGCCAGTCAGGCCTTTTCACTCAGTACAACATTCAGAAGAGAGCCATGACTGTCAAAGAGTTTCGCAAGATTGCCAACAGTGACAAGTAGGATTCATGTGCTTGTAATGCTGATTGTTTAAAGCTAAAAAAAAAAAAAAAAGAAAAAAGTTTGGCCTTAACTGTCCCAAATGCCTTTTTCAGGTTCTGCAGCCCACATTATGATGATTTTGAGGAGCTGGAAAGGAAATACTGGAAGAATTTAACATTTAACCCTCCTCTGTATGGAGCAGATGTTAACGGAAGCCTGTATGACCCTGTAAGTAGATACTCATTAGATGTTGTTGATGTGGTGATCATCAGTACACATTTCTGGTTGCGATGTAGTGTTTATGTGATTGGTCAAGCTGATATTGGAACATCACAATTCATATTTGCCCATGTGATTGCTGTAACCTAACCCGGGACTGTATTCTGGCAGGATATTGAGGAATGGAATATTTGCCACTTGGGAACCATTTTGGACACTGTGGAGCGTGACAGTGGAATAACTATTGAGGGTGTTAACACCCCCTACTTGTATTTTGGAATGTGGAAGACTACCTTTGCATGGCACACTGAGGACATGGACCTTTACAGCATCAACTACTTGCACTTCGGAGAGCCCAAGTCGTGGTAAGGCCTTCCACAGATTTTCTTCAAAAGTTGCAGGAAATGTGAAGGTGTTTTAAAATCTTTCGGGTGTTATTGCACAAGCATGGTAGGGTGATTAAAAAAATGGCAGCCTAGGTTTAACACAGAGATGCATAAGTAACAGAAGGCTCCAGCCAATTTGGAGTCCTGTTTTGACCATTTTGTCCCTTCCTACTTCCAGTTAAACCTTTTGTACGCTTGTCGCTAAGCTACTGCATATTATTTATTCCTTGAAGTCAAGTCTCATGAATTAGAGATAGTCATGAAAATGTTAAAGTCTTGCATAATTTTATATTATTATACATTATTTACTGATGACTGTATAACTTGCAGTCAAGAAACTTTGAACAACTATCTACTGGTAGATGTTTTTATTGAAACTATAAAACCTAATTTATTCATAACAGAATTAGGGGTGCTCCAATAAATCGGCCCCCATTTCCTTAATTTTGGAATATAGGCCGATACTTGCATGTCAAACCGATCTTATCCTCTGATCTTGTCTGCCTTTGCAAAGGTCTAAAAATCAGCCACTGTCCCCTTTTCCACTGCAGTGAGAGAGGACTAACTGAGACATGCCTAACAGATGCTGTATCTGTTGTTATATTTAGCGACTTTTCAGAATTAAAAATTGATATAGGCCAAAATTGGAATTGGCAGGTCGGTGATTGGCCAGAAAACTTTGTCTGACATGTTGCTAATTATAGCAAGAAAGTTGCTGAGTTGGTAACGGTGAGGAGACTATTGTTAACTTCAAATGTACAGACATGAACTGTTAGACTGGTCTATCAGTCAAACCTCTCTCACTCAATCCATATTTCATCAAAAAAAAATAAAATCTAACGTTATCACAAATGTTTATGGACTTAATTTCTTACACAAGAGGGGAAATCCTTGCCTTTGTGCATTTAACTTCAAGAATTGTTTTTATTCTGAGAGGCTTAACAACAGTTCATAAAACTTAGTGGTTGTAGAATCTAAACTTCTTTCTCTTTTGGGTGTTTGTAGGTATTGTGTTTCCCCAGAGCATGGGAAGAGACTGGAGCGTCTGGCTAAAGGTAAAGCAGCACAGAGTGGAGTTCTATAGAGAACAGTTTTCTAGAAAACTGTTGATGATGTATATGTTATGGGAAAATGAAGTTCAGTTTTGGGGATTTTTATCACTGAATGGCTACAATGCTGTTCAGAATCAGATTATATCGAGGTTCAGTTCTGATTAAAACACTAAAGGCAAAAAAACACCAACATAACGTCTTATTGGATCTTCATCACAAGTTATCAGCAAGTCCTGAAGCAGCTTATAGTTCACCTTCGTACTAAAAGATCTGTTGAAAAGAATATCATCTGATTTACCAGGCTACTTTAGAGGTTGTTCTTTAATCTGTTCTTCTCCTTTAGGGTTTTTTCCTGGTAGTTCTCAAAATTGTGAAGCCTTTTTAAGGCATAAAATGACTCTTATCTCTCCTTCAATACTGAAGAAATACGGCATTCCATTTGAAAAGGTAAGTGTTCATTTAACATTTTCAATAGTGATTTGTACCTGTGAAACAAGCTAAAGGCTTAATGTGTAGTTGCTAATTAGTGTATCCCTGTTTCTGTAGATCACTCAGGAAGCTGGTGAGTTTATGATTACTTTCCCCTATGCCTATCACGCTGGCTTCAACCACGGTTTCAATTGTGCCGAGTCCACCAACTTTGCTACGGAGAGATGGATCGAGTATGGCAAGCAAGCAGTTTTGGTGAGGACCAGATAAAACGTATGCTTTTAATCGTTCATTTAATTTAGTTGTTTTAACCCCTGTCTTGCTTTCTCTTCCTCCCTTAGTGCTCATGCCGTAAAGACATGGTGAAGATTTCAATGGATGTTTTTGTCAGGAAGTACCAGCCAGACCGCTATGAACAGTGGCTGGCAGGGCGAGATACGGTGCCCATCGACCACTCGAAGCCCACCCCAGAGGCTAGGGAATTTTTGGGCGACTCTTTCAGCAGCAGCAGTGACAGCAGCTTCAACGAGAGTGGCTGTGAGGATGGAGAAAGGAAAAGGTATTGTAATGACTGCTAAAATAATGGACCTTACCACAGGGGCCGCGTTTCATTGGCTAATTCCCATTTCACGTCACAGCGTAGCTACCACGTGCGTGACCGTCTCA
>NW_015114366.1:0-14677 GCF_001443285.1 Poecilia latipinna | reverse complement strand
TGTAATAAATCAGTTGTCAAAAGATAAACTACTTTCAAAAAAAATGTTTTTGTAACCCTGTGTAATGTTTCATGAAATGTTCAAGAATTATTTAAATTGACCCATTTAAACATACAAAACTTTACAAGCAAACTAAAATAGCCTCAAAATTATTCAGCAAACAATGGAAATTTGAACATATGTTGGTAACCTTTGTCCCGTCTGTTTCTGGTGATTCTTCAGCACGCAACGAATAGAGGCCAAAAGACACCGTGTTTGTTTGGAGGTGCCTGACGAGGTCGTCCCCAAAGACGAGGACGATGACGAGGAGTATGGAAAGAGGCCCAGGCTGAGCCTCATCCCTCACCGAGCAGTAGCACATGATGGCAGAAGAAATAAAGGTACTACATTCATCGCAAGGACTTCCTGTTTGATCAGCTGGTTTGGTCTTAGTTACTCTGTCGGGAAAGAAAATGTATGGCCTTTTCTCATTTTATTTCCAGGGCCGCCAAAGTTGGTTGTCACGCCAACAAAGCTTACGCTGATGGACCCATTTCATAGGAGTATGTCGCAGAGCAACGGTGACGGAGGCCGTCCTCCTCATTACACCAAGACTCGAGCACCTGCAATCTCTTCTCAGACGAGGCCCAGAAATGGGCATCTGTCGGTTTCAGCATCGCCGACGTGGACAGAAGCCCCCGCTCAACCCGTGCGTAAAATGGGTGTGGCCAGCCTGCTCTTCCACAGGACTCTGAGTTCAAAAGACACTCTCCTGGTGCAAAGCTACACGTCAGAAAAGCAGCAGGATCATCACAAGCAGCTCCAAATCCACAGCTACGCTAAGGAGCAGCAGCCTCGTCGCCTTCAGAGCAAAGCCTGCACGCTGACACGGGTCCAGACTTTACCCATGGCTCTGGGCCAGGAGCTAGCACAGCTTCAGCCTGGAGCCTCAGTTCTTCAGATACAAGAGAAACTTAATGAATCACAAGCACACCAGAATCAAAACATTGACAAGCCTGAAAAAACACAGTTCATCCAAGACCCAGCTAGAATGGAGAAAGCCAAAGCTGAGGCCAGGTCAGCCCCCCCACAGAGCCAGACACAGCTGTATGACCTCAGCAAAGTCAAGATGGAGGCTTCCAGAGCCAACAAGCGAAAGGTTTGTGTCGCTTGACTTAAAATAATACTTATTGCCAAATGTGAGGGGGAACTATACTGCTTTCTAAAAGTCCTTCCAAATATCTAAATATATGCTCACCTCTAACATGTCAGGATAAGCAGAGCAAAGTTATCAGATGCTAAAGGGGCAGTATTATTATTTGAGCTTTACATCATATTATTATATTATTCCCTCATCAAAAACATATCTGGAGTGTTGTCTTGACTCTTTCATGCATTTTTGCGAAATCCTTTAATGGCATCCATTCAGCTGTACAAAATGCCTGGGTGGATCTAGCTCTGGCTTCAGGTTTCCAAGCTTCCACCTCACAGAGCAGCCCTCCCCCCAAGACTTCTCTCTCAGCTGCTTCAGACTAGCAAACACCTGGTGGATCTGTGAATCATCTGAGCTCATTATTGGAGCTACTTCTCAACACTGATAAAAATGTTGCTAAAGGGTTAGTACAGGAGTCATGTTGTGATGACTTCCTGAAAGTGGAGTTTCAGAACGAGCAGGAGTTTTTAAAGAGACAGAGGCCCAATTTCAAGGCATTTATATACAATGTCAAATTTCTTTTAAGACACGTTTGACATCTGTAGCATTTTAACAACTGAAGTTAACATAGTTACTATAACATGATTCAGTGTTGCTGCAGAATCATAATACTGCCCCTTTAAGATTGTGACTAGGGCCTTGTTACATGGCTAGTGATCAGGCCCTTTTTGTTCTCTATGCTCTTGCTAACTTTACTAACTTTACTAACTTTACTCTCTGCACAATTCGCCTAGCTTGCTTAATGTGACGCAGTAGCAATAACCAATTCTACCTTTTCTCTTGGCATTAAACTGACAGCGATTAATACCTACAGTCCTGGTCAAAAAATTACATGCACACAAGGATGACATTGAGTTCTGCCCTTTAATGTTAAATTTGATTTTTTATTTTTTTTTTTAAACAAGACAAGCCATTTAATTTTATTTAAAAGATAAAAACTTGGTCCAAAAGATTGAGTTCTTTTTTTAGATTTGACTAGATTTTCTCTAGTCTACAGAGGTTCAAAAATGTTTATGCTTGAAATATTATATGCATACATCCCCACAAATGTCCCATATCAAATTCCAAAGAAGTCACATGTAGCAAAGCCATTGCTTGGTTTCTTGGCAGAGACACAGCTTTGAGCCCAGTAGTTTGGGATAATTGTCCTGTTGAACTGTGTCAAGCACATTTGAAGAAAATTAAAGTCATCCTCTTTTGTTATTCCATGTAGTGTCTCATTAAAACCAGGTCTGGACCAGGAAACCAACCATACTGGATAAAGTCTTTATATTCAGATGGCTGCAAAAGCACTTTGTTTCTTAGCAACCTGCTGAAGATGGGTTTATGTAAATAGTTGGTCTTGGACATATTGGATTAGAAAAATATCTGTAGGAAATTTAGATTTGTGCACCTAGCTGTTGTTTTTAAGACTTGCTGAGGTTGTTGTCATCATTCCGCCCTGAGAAAAGAACAGTTCATAAGCTAATTTAGTGACATTTATTTCGAATGATAAAATGTCAATTTGATTTGGGTATCAAATTGGGATTTTAATCTATTGCTGAACTGAAACATTCTTTGGTGTCTCTGTACTGGTGTGTTTTCACTGCATGACTTTATTATGACATTATTCCCCTCATACTAACTATTCTAACAAAAAGAGTCTTAACTAAGTCGTTCTCATGGCAGAAACCACTTTTATCAACCATCTTACCCCGAATCTGTTCTCTGCCTTTATTGATCTTCTGGATCCACTGAATCTACTGTTTAAACTACAGAGTTCCGAGTGTCCACTACTGGACAGTGGCATTATCATCCTGAAAGACACCATTCCTGCAGAGCAACACAAGCAGGATGAGGTCCAGGTGATTCCTCAGACTTATGTAAGTAGTTCAAGGGAGCTAAGTTTGATGACATGGTTAGACTGAATTTGATTAGGATTTGACGCACACGAGTACAGAGGCCCCGGTCGGCCCCAATGTTTCAAGTAGATTAAAATCTCCAAATTTTAATGTGTCTACAGCGACAATGTGATGCTTATTTTGAAGATATGCTGTTCTCCTTTTTCTCCAGCAGGTATTAGAAGAGCAGTCTTACTGCAAGCTTGAGTCAAAAAAACAGGAGCAGGAAGAAGAGCTTTGTCGACTGCCTCGCCATCACCCTCTTCTGATCAGAGAGACATGCGGTGATGATGGTATGAAACTGTTCAGTTCTCACTGCAAGGTTGACTCTGTTTATTTTTTATTTTTTATTTATTTTTTATTTATTTTTTATCACATTTTGGTTTATAAATCATTGCTTTTCATTATTAAAAGATTTCTCCCTCTTGTCTCCAGATCAGGACATCAGTGTAGAGGTTGAACAAGAAGAGAAGGAGGAGTGGGCAAAGCCTCTGACCCAACTGTGGCAGAGCCAGCCTTACAACCCCCAGGCAGAGTGGGACTACAATAAAAGGATGGGCCAGCAGCCTCCTTACTGCTCCATCTGTCTGCTCTTCTACACTTACCACCAGGTACCAACTACAGGACTGCTGCACTGTAAACATACTTACTTTAATACATACTTTAATCAATTAGATTTTTAATCATAGATCCTGTGCTTTGCTCTGAGTGATTTCATGCTTTATGATTTATTTTCCATTATATTTAGAAACTCTAATTGCATTTCTGGGGTTTCCACCAGAAAACTTGCTAACCCCGTTGGTCGGGGTTCCAGGCGGTCAACCATGTTTTTGTATTAAATGTTACTCTGAGAGGAAATGTAAAAATATTACAGGGTTATTGTATTACTGGATGACATTGTTGACAGTACTTAAAACACACAGCTATAGAGTCTTGATAACCACAAACAAAAAATACAATTAAAATAAATATACATTTTTTGCACTTTTATTAAATGCCAGTTAAGTAATCAGCCAGTGGATCTTAAGACGCGATTTAATGCTGCCCATGCTTAGAGCCAATATAAGCCATAAATTAACTAAGCAGCTGCTTACGGCAATAAATGCTAACATTTTAACCGCTGGTGATGCCAACAAAAATATTAATATAGCCTAAATCAAGCTGTTTAAAGATCAGTGATCGGCCAGAAAACTGCAGTCAGATACTGACAAATAAAGCCTGACAGGTCAGTTAATGTAACGCTGTAAGGTTAAGTAGCTGCACATCAGTTCACTGAGTTTGAAATACCAAAGGGTTGGGTTGAAATAAACTCTTTGGCTCTCTTTGCTCCCCTTAAAGTCTGAGTCTGGTGAGGAGAGCTCCAGCTTGATGCTGGTGAACCGCCGAGGAGGCCGTCAGTGGTCCCGGCCGCTCATCCCTGAAATGTGCTTCAACACGCATTCAGCCAGAACAAACGATGGCGTACAGGGTCAGCTGTCCAATCCTCACGTCGCTGAGGATGGGACGAGCCGCCTCATCAGCTGTGCTCAGTGCTACGTTCGAGTGCATACAAGTAAGCCCACCCCTCTGGATAGATAGATTGGAAAATAATCCAGTGTCTGCACAGGCACTCAGATATTACCTGTAAATTTACAGTTAACTTAAAATAGCTGAGACACAATAAGCCTTTGCTGCCTAAAGCATTGTCAAGATTTTTTAAACTGTTTTTCAGATTTAAGTTTTATTATTGAGTAAAGTGTTGCTTTTTACATATATGTCTATTCTGCTAATAGTTTCAAAGTATTTTTAATGAAGAATGAAAAATACTTGACATTTTGCTTCAGTACACATCAGGAATGTATGACTTGTTTTTTTTTTTTTGCTCATGCTTAGGTTGCTACGGTGTTTCTGGAGAAGAGGCAGAGTATGACAACTGGCTATGTGCTCGCTGTGAGGCCAGTGCCATCACTGAGGTTAGTTTGTTGGCTTCCCTCATGTTTCCATTAGCAGTTAACTGGTTGGAGCATTTTTGCTCCTTCACATATTGTCATGGAGGACGGTTCTCCGCACTCCTGGCTCTCAGCAGTCTTGTATGCTTCATATGGTTGATCGTTGTCTTCCACTAGTGGGCAGTGCTGAGTTGGTAAAGACATCCGAGATAACATTTATTTATAGTAGTTTCACTTGTAAATATATTTTTTTGTTTTATGTTGTTGTTCAGTTAATTAAATTATTTTATATTTATTAACTTAGATTAGTTTTTGGTAACTTCTGTGTCCTTAATTAAAAGTATTTCCATCTCCCACCTCCACCCAAGTAATTTTTTTTTACCTAGTAATTGTTTTTATGTAGAATCTAAAATTGCTATTGCTGGTCAGAACCTTTGAAAATGCCACTGATCTCAGTTTCCTTGTTACTTTCATCGCTCTTGATTAAAACGAGTTACAATTAATTATCAGTCGGGCGTTCCTCGAGGTGCAGGACTGTTATGACAGAATGATTTCTTGTTCCCTCTTTCAGGACTGCTGCCTGTGTTCGCTGAGAGGTGGAGCCCTGCAGAGAGCCAACAATGACAAGTAAGTAGTAGAGGCAGGGAAAATATGACTTAATCTTTTTTTATTCTTAGAAAAACACCAGAGATGATTGAGTTTTTCTGGAGGTTCAGAAATGAACTCTGGTGGTTTTGGTGTCTGATGCAAAATGTAACGCCTGATCGGGCTGGTGACAGTTTGTTCAACCTGATGCTGGTTATAGAGCCACACAACAAAAACATAGAGCTTACACCGCATGTGTTGTGAGGAGTTATTATAGAACTGTCAACGCTTAATTATTCATTGTGGGGTTAAGTGACTGAAAGCAACAGGAAATGTTACAGGAAATTAAAACAAAACAACAGTGTGTCTGACTGTTGTGGATAAAGAAAATCATTGATTTTTCTTTTACTCTAAAGTATGCTTGGGCAATAAAATAATTTTTTCAATTTAATAGAATTTTCTGTTTATGAAGATTTCATTTTTCCACCAACACACACGGTGTGTTTCTGTATTTCAGTAATGTCAGCCTGCTCAGAGCTTCCCATCTGGGTTTACAAGCAGAAGTATTACAGCTTGTATTTGTTTGAATTCAGGTCAACTTCCAGAAGAGATGATTGAAATGAAAGTGAGTTTTAGAAAATATTTTCTATTATTTATAATCTCTTTTTAAGAAAACAAAAAGAGAGGAAAAGAACTGATTTAAAATCAGATTTTCTATAAAAAAATCTGAACTTTAATTTTTAAGCCACATTACCCAGACCTTCTCTAAAGCCCTACTGATTCATCATTCAGCCTGCATGTAAATGCATGAATGGAATATTGCAGTTGTGCAGATGAGAACAAAAATGTAAAGTTTCTGTATTAATTAGATATCTGTAGTTTGGTATATTTTGTTTTGAAACCAGTATCTTTACTCACTGGGGACATTTTTTTTATTTTTTGCGTTTCTCTATTAATTGCATCAAAACCCATCTACCAGCAGTTACTGCACTTTTTGAGTATTAAAACAATCTGATAAAGATTGGGGTCATGGTTATTGATGTACTAATTGGAATAATCTTACAACTCCATTTTCTTGGGATTAAATTCAAAACAATCATAAAATGTACCGCACATATTTTTTTTTCTGATTTATGTGTTGTAGTGTTTAAAATAACAAGTCAGACCTGGAACAAAAATCTGAAATTCCTTTCGATAGGGATTTATATTCCATCTTTAGTGTCATCGTCATGTTTAGCTGTTTTTACCTTGAAGAAGTTATTTGTTTGATTAATCCAGAATTTATGCTTTATGTTTACCTTTCCCTCAGATGGGTCCATGTTCTGTGTGCCATCACTGTCCTGGAAGCGCGCTTTGTCAACATCACCAAGCGCAGCCCCATCGACCTCTCTGCCATCCCGCTGCCTCGCTTCAGACTGGTAGGAGCCCAGAGGCGCTTTCTTCCTTTGTGTTTGTGCTTGTTCTAAAACGGAAGAAGGGAATTCCTGCTGATCCGAAGTTACATCTTGTTCTCTCTCACATCCTTCTGTCACTACTCTCAGGGTTCCTACACAGTCCTGAAAATGTGGAGTTTGCTTCAATCAATTTGGAAAATCTGAAAATTAAGCAGAAATTAACATAGGGGAAACATTGTTTCCAGACTTAATCAGATATTTAGATTTTCATCCATTAGGTATTAGAATAAGAAATGAAAGACTTTTACATCTATTTATATTGAGATGACAGCTTGTGTCTTGAGTTTTTAATTCAACTAATTAAGGTTTAGATTTTTAAGTTCTTCATTTAATACTTAAAAATGGCACTTTCACAACTGCTTTACCCTCTAATTAAAGCAGTGTGATGTGACTTAAAAATAAAATTTCCAATTCATAAAAATAAATTTAAATTAAATTTCCAATATAAATATATTTTTTCCTTAAAAAATAACAAATGACAGAAAATACCTTAAAAATAACTTAATAACTGGCTGTTTTTTTAATCACTCCTTCTGTGAGTTGACAAAGCTGGTAAAGTCAAAATAAGTAAAATACACTGGTCAAACATGATGGCAGTTATTGGGTGGGCTGACATCACTCTGAACTGTGATAACACTGGTGGAAAAAACAAACAAACTTGATTTTCCAAAAATTAAGTCTTCAAAATCAGAAAATAAAACCGATTTATCATAATTTTTGACATAGATTTCAAATAAATAGTTCAACCTGCCCTTATTTCACTGCCAGCTCAGAAGCTAGTTTCATTGTTAGTGTTACTATATTTGTGGTTGGAACCATTTCTGCTAAAACCCATATAGATGAAAGTTTGGTATGTAAGATGATGTTGCAATTTTCACTTTGTGCAGAGTTGACCAGCAGGGTTTCCCCTTTCAGGCTTGGTGACGTTCTGTCTGCATTATGTCATGTTGTGAGTGCTGGTTATGCCACCACAAGCTAACAAGCATAATAGCTGACCTGTTCATTGATGTAAGTCACATAAATGAAATGAGAAAAGCCCCATGATGTCATGATGGCACTAAAGTATCAAAGGGAAATTTGTGTAATTTCCCTTTCTGCATATTTTGGCTCTAGCATGTGTCTCTGCTGCCCTTGATAGTGGACATCCTCCCCTTGTCCTTTCCCTTGTAAAGTCATTCTGTTTTTCCCTTTTTCTGACTGCTCTCTTTGTTCCTCCTGGGTTGTGTGAGCAGAAGTGTGCGTGCTGCAGGAAACGAATGAAGAGGGAGGTGAAGGGCTGCTGCGTCCAGTGCTCCCATGGCCGCTGCTCCACAGCGTTTCATCCCTCCTGTGCTCAGGCAGCTGGCATACTCATGCACCCAGACGACTGGCCGTTCGTCGTCTTCATCACCTGCCACCGGCACAGAGCGCCTGTCATACCTGAGGTAACATAGCAGGGCCACAGCTGGGCTGACGGTTAGAGGTCAACTTTAGGCGACGATTATATTACATAATATTACATAAGTTTCTTTATTTTTGGTGTTTTTTAACACACACAAGTTGGAGAAAAGAAAAAAAATACACCATACTGAAAAACACAACAAGAAACAAGGTGACACTAGTACAGAAATAAACAATATTTAAATTCCTATCAATTGCAAAAACACAGTGTTATTTTTATGTGCATAACGGGGTTTTTTGCCTCTGAGTGATGAGTTCAGCTGGTCTGGTATATTTTCATATTTTTTCACCAATATGTGCTGTTCCTGATTTAAAGAATAAACCTGAACTCCTTGTTGATTGATCTCCCTCCCAGTATTTCCTGTCTAAGCATTTTCCTGCTGTCAGCAGGACTACTGACCTTTTTTTTTTTAGGACTGTATCGATACATGTATCAGTACCTAAAACATTCAGTACAGTCCTATCGGTTTAATAAAAAACACATGCAGCACTTTGATTTATTTTAAACATGAACACATGCAAAACATTTATATATTGAAATTGAATAACACAACTAAACAAAAATTAAGCCAAACTCTTAAATATTCCAATTTAGAGCATAAATGTTTCTCTTTCATCTATAGTCAGCATAGAGAAAGATGGACTGAGCCAAAGCCTTAGAGCGCTGTTTCTATAACAACTCGCTCTACACTGAGCTTACTTACCTAGACTGTAGAAAAGCAGAGTGTTAAATCTCACTGGTACAAAGAAATGGAGACTAAAGTCCAAATCCAGCAGCCTGTATAGAATTCAACCAATCATAAATACAGCACTAAGTTATACAACAAGCAGACATGGGACCATACAAGGCAGAGTTTCTGTTCAGCTCCTCTCAGCAGCAGCACATTCAATTGAATTTTACATTTTATTCAAATTTTCCCCTTTTAATAACTTGCTAAATAAGAGCAAGTTATTAAAACTTGCTCTCCACAATCCAGAGATTGTGGAGATTATCATACAAAAAAAAAATCCTCATAAAATGAAAAACAAACGATCCTGAGCATCTTCTTCATGAGACTGTTTTAGAGCAACCATTTCTTCAATCAGAAGCTTCTTCAGATTGCTGTCACACAGACAGGAGCCATCTTGCCTTGGTGTTATGTCAAGTCGGTCAACAAACCTGTCCTCATAGTGCTGTAGTGGAGCTCCATGAAGCTAATTCTGTGCACGTTCTAGATCCTGTTCATTGCCCAAGCTGGATATGTCTAGAAGCAGAGAAATGTGTAGCATTTCTCTCAAAGTCCTAATCCATTAGTGGAGCGTCGCCTTCATACCTCTGGCTCTTTGTTTGATTCACTGCCGCTCTAGTTGATGTAACACTCAGTTTCTGTTCTGTAGCGCAACAAGGCCTCTCTGAGAGATCTGTCAGTGGGCCACAAGGTGATCTGTAAGCACAAGAACTGCCGCTACTACTACAGTGAGGTGGTGGAGCTGACCACCGCCACCTTCTACGAGGTGGTGTTTGATGACGGCTCATACAGCGACAACCTCTTCCCAGAGGACATCGAGGTCAGTACTGGTACAGTCCAATCAACAAACAAACCATGACAGTTATCCATTCCCATGGTTCCATTCAAAACGAAGGGCTGTGATTGGTATTTTTTATTCTTTATCTTTTTTTACTCACCAATGTACAGAGTTACAACTTAAAGAGCAGAAATATCATCTGATCATTTGCTGTTCTTTTTTCTTTTTATTTATATGAACAAAGTAAATAGCAACTAAGAGCAGTATGGAAGAGAAAGAAGAAAAACAACATAAAAAACCACCAGTATATGCATGTCTCATTTATTTGTTAAGAGAAAAACAAAACAGGACACACACACACACACACACACACACAAAAAACACAAATAGGCTGATTAATACAACACCTTTAGAAAATCCTAAAGCGGAGTGATGCATTTTATTCACGGTTGAAGAAAATCACACATTCTTTGGTAACTGCATATAAAGTTAGGTAAATAAAGTTAGGATTTTCAATCCAGACCAGGAGACAGTTCTTAGTTGGGGCTCCATTTGTGTGATTTATTGATCAGTCTGTGTTTTTGCTGATGTGTTCAGGAAACCTTCAGCTCTTCTACATTCTTCGTTCTTTCGTCTCATCTCCTTCTTGATGAGACTCCATTGATTCTGTATGGCATTTTCATGTTGCATCAAAGGGTCGTGGCAGAACAGATAGATAAAACTACCTATTTATAAACTGTTAAATACTACATCTTTCTCTGCATTTGATTTGCACTTAAAATTAAATCACATTTCACATCTTTTCACATTGCTGTAATTTGGCCCTATATAAAATAAAAACTGAATTGATTCGACTGAAAATGATAATCACACAGCTGTTATCGTGGACTTCTGTTTGTGGCCCTCCGAGGCCCTCAGAAATGTCTATGGTGAGCCAGATTTGGCCTGCAGGGCCTGAGTTTGTCACATGTGCTCTCCGGGGTCATGTGAGGTCAGTCGGTCACAGTAACACTTCAGCTTTACACAACCTACTCTGCATTTCCTTTTAACATGCCTGACTACAGCCAGCTTCCTTAGCAACGGCCTTCTGTAGCTTAGCCTTCCTGTGACTGTTTAGTCAGAAATCTCAACATGACTGAAGGACACAATATGAATATTTCTACATGAAACATAACTATTGTTGATATTTTTAGTATTATTTTGGGTTTTCATTAGCTGGCACTTCTAATAATCTAAATTAGAGGAAGTGAGGCAAAGTTCACACAGTAGGCGAATGCGACTCAAATTATATTTATATATATTTTTTTTTTCATCCAAATGCAACCCATATTCACTGTTTCACTGCCGTCTGAACGGCCCACTTCCAGTCTTTTCACCCCAAAATATCTGGTTTGAGCCACTTCCATAAGTGGACCTGAATCGTGTCTGATAGTTTTCTGAACCTGGTCTGCAGTCTGTTTTTTTATTTTTTTATTTTTTTTATAGTTTCTTTGTGTGAAACTTTAAAAAACCAGCTCCTCTACCTGTCTGCCGACAGGTAGATGAGCAACCATGAAGGGACAGAATTCGCTCACATTCTGATCTGGTGTTATAGAAAGGCTGATAAAATCAATAACATTAACTGTGAACACATACAATTACTATACGTTGTAATCTTCTGTGGAATTGAAACGCTGCTCTGAAGTACGAGGCTCTGTGTAGAGTGTTTATCATCTCTGTGTTGCTTCTGCACATATAGAAATGTAACAGTTTATGCAGCTTCAGAAATCCACACACATAGTTAAAGTTGACACTTTGCTCTGTGTGTTTCCAGAACCGGGACTGCGTCCGGCTCGGCCCGCCCTCTGCAGGCCAGCCTGTCCAAGTGCGATGGACAGACGGCCTTCTGTACGGAGCTAAGTTTGTAGCATCCCACTCCGTCCCTATGTACATGGTAAACCTGCTGCTGCTGGTCCCTCACACTGTCCTGTACATCATATCTGTGTCAAGTTTTTAATGTGTGTGTGTGTGTGTGTGTGTGTGTGTGTGTGTGTGTGTGTGTGTGTGTGTGTGTGTGTGTGTGTGCGCGCCCCCCTACAGGTGGAGTTTGAAGACGGATCACAACTCACAGTGAAGAGAGAAGACATTTACACGCCTGAAGAGGATTTGCCCAAACGAGTCAAGTCTCGAATGGTAGGCTGAGTTTCTTCTTTCTGTTCTGTCATGAATGAGCGTGAGTGCTGACCTGTAGTGACCCGCGGCGACCCACAGCCTCTCTCTCTCCTGCCCCTTCACCCTCTGTGTTCTGTCTCCAGTCAGTGGCGTCGGACATGCGCTTCGAGCTATTCACACAGAGCAACGTCAAACAGAACTCCAAACGACAGCGAGTCATCAACTCCCGATACAGAGAGGACTACATAGAGCCCGTTATCTACCGAGCCATCATGGAGTGACTGCTGCCATGTTTTACCAAAATAAATCACTATGGAAACATGAAAGTCTTCATTTCTTTAGTTTTCTAGCTCACAGGTTGCCGTTCCCCTCCTTTTCTCTGCTTTTCTCTTTTCTTTTCTTTTCTTTCTGTTCTTCTCTTTTCTCTTTGTTTTCTTTGCTTTCTTTGCCTTCCTCCAGAAGCCTCCATATATCTAAACTACGGCTGGGACTTAAAACGACTCGTGCTTTATAACATCCTGTTAGACCTCTGTTCTCCGTTCTTCAGGAAGAAGCCATTAATCAGTGAAGTGTAAGCATTAGGACTGAACGGGACAGTAAGTTTAAGTTTCTCTACAATCACCGCTTCATCAAGCTTTCCTGATCAGGTTGCAGCTATTTATTTCCAACTTCCCGTTTATTTTTTCTTCTAAAGGAATTTTTTAAAAATTTATTTAACAAATGCAGTTAAAATGTACGCTTTCTTCTTTTTGTCATGAACTGTTCCAACTTTGACCCCAAAGAGTTGTAGATCCCGAAGATTTTTTTTTTTTGTATCCAGTTTTTTAGACTGTAATTTTCCATCATAGAATCGTAGAATAATTTTAACGAACTGAATAGGATCTGATTAAGTAAGTGTGTAGTTGAATCACAGCTCGTTATGGTGCATCTACTGTGAAGATGGAAGGAAGTCTAGACATGTTCTCTAGCCTTACATTTTAAAGGGCCAAGGTGATTTTTTTTTTTTTTGTCTCGTAGATTATTATAAATATTGTAAATAATAGTGCTACCTTATTTATGCAAAATGCATCCAGATTGAGAAGAAAGCTATTTTTGTCGCATGCTTTTCACCAATCTAAAGACAACTTGAGATGTATTTATATTTATTATGCTGACGGGTTTAAAATTTTTAGAGCTTTTTTTTTTGTTTGTTTATTGTTTTTGTTCCTGTGCAGGAAATGGAAGGTGACAACTTCCTGTTGTTCCAGAGTTTTTCTTAAAGCTAAAGCACTTATTTCTTTCAGGAAGTTTTAACCTTTGATACATCTGTGTATCCTTGACAACCATCCTGAAAATTGGATTTTATTTCCCCTTGTGTTTGTGTTTTTATTTCAACTAGCTGTAGAGTATTAAATTTCAGATACTTTGAAGCCCTGTAGTTATGTGCTCTGAAGTTTTTACTCCCACTTTCAGCCCCTTATTCCTCCTCTAAGCTAGAATTGTGATAAGGAAAGTAAAAGTAGCTGGCCTTTCTGTAGGATAATGTGGCCAGACGCTTGTTTTTATCTTTGTCCTGCTGTCGTCTTTAGATCTCTGTCCATAAGGCTGCTTTAAAACTTTGTAAGCAAACTATTTGAGTAAAATTTGGGGTAAAAAAAAAAGTGCTTTGTATCATTTATTTCTCCTTGACATCCCACACTATTCAACAGCCAATCAGAGCAGAGTGTGAGATATTTTTTTAATTCTGCAGCTTTAAGCCCTGGCATTTTCCATTCACTCAAATTTAGCCTGTTTATTAACCTAGTTTGAATCACATTTTGTTCCTTCCCTTTTGCCTCTGTTGCTTCCGATCTGAATTGATAGCTAATCTGAATAAACACAGGAAACCTATTTAAAGAAATGTTGCACGTATACACAAAACCTCAAACATGTTTCAATAGACCTTGATGAGAAATAGTTGAGAACATTGCCGAGTTTCGAGTCGCAGACTGAACTTTGTAGAAACACCTAATCTACAGGTTGAACCTTTTCAGCTTTTGTCACATTAGAATCACAACCTCAGGGGATTTTTGGTTAGTAGATACAATCTACTAACCAATGGTCCTCAAAAATGCATCAATAAAGGGTGGAGTGCAGAAGTATTCAGTTCTATTTGTAGGGCGAGTATAGCTACACGGTGCAGGGTTTGTCTCTCTGATGCAGACGGACGTTACTGTCCATGTTGCTACCAGGATTACATGGAACTGCCTGGAAAATAAAGCAGAACTGCCAACACAAACCAATTATGTTTTGTGGTGTTTATTCCAACACAAAACATTATTGGATGTTTTGTGTTGGAATACAATGTTCACTGTTTTTTTCTTAGTTTTGATCACATCTGACCAGAGCTGCTCCTTCCACATGTTTGTCCCACAGGACCTCTTCTGGTCGTCTAACATTGATTTTATTTTTGCAGCTATAGAGAACAGGGACATGCAAGGCACCATGTGCAGCACAGGGAACCACCAGCGGCCTCAGTACTGTGAGATTTATTGAAAGCACATTTTAAACATTATCCTGCAT